>NC_088988.1:20682508-20767508 GCF_963932015.1 Anas acuta | reverse complement strand
AAAGATTATAACTTTTTTTTAAGTGAGGCATTTTGTTTCAAATATTTAGTATTTTAGACTTTCCTTGTTGTTATTGAACTTGTTCTTCAGCTATTCTGTAATGTTTCCTTTCATGCTTTGCTGATGTCCAGTTTACTTCATAGAAATAGCTTATTGAGTAAAGCATAATTGTACTTTGCGAAATACTCATCTTGTATCACTTCTTTTAGAGATCAGACATTTCCTTTTCCCATAAGGTCTAAAGATCTGTAAGTAGACATAATTCTGCACAAATCGCTCACTCTGGTAGTGTAACTTAGACTGTCCAAATTCCCCTTGGACTGTGGCCTCTGTAACTGTGCCATCACTCACTTAACTTCACCTTATCTTTAAATAAGTTTAACCAGAAGGGACTTGTTCAACTCACCACTCTTGAGTAATGTGAATTATTTATATGATCTTCATGTCTGTTCGTTAAGCTATATACAGTAAGCCTAAGTATAACTGTTTATTCTGTTAATCCATAAGTGTGTTATCCCAAGCTTTGAACTCAGACTAACCACAATAAAAAACTCTCTTTTAGCTGTTCTTTGATGGAAATCCACATCATTTTTTTATGTTGTACAATGGCAGCACTGTTGCCTCAGACTGGCACGTTACCCTGGGAATGCACAGAGCCATTTCATGTGTTCAGCATTGTTGTGTTGCGACTTTCCAGATCACCCACCCCTGCTGTTTTACAGAACTGAATGTACAGGAAACTATACAATGCCATATCTTATAATGTAAACATGCCACTGTCACAGCTACTGTAGAAGTGATGACTGGAATAGTCCTTTGTTATCAATTCCCTACTTTGTTTGAGGAGCATTAAGTGGTCTTTTTTTGAGGAATATCAGGCATTGTGAAACAAGATTTCTGTAAAACTGTAAAGCACACCAGTAAAAAATGGAAATAAACAAATGAACTGTTTGAAATGCAGTACTAAAATGGATTCCCCCCAAAAGACCATTAGTGGAAATTGTGTTTAAGTGCAATTTATCAAAATGCTGTACATTTACAGATGGTGGTACAGAACTAGTCAATGTCTATTCAGAGGCAACATTTTTGGTCTGTAATTGTAAAACAGTTGGACTAGTGTTAGTTTGAAATCTTCAAAAGGGTATGGGAGCAATCTTTTTTCTGACTTACGCTATAAGCTTTGTTATTGTTTTTTTGTTGTTGTTTTGTTTTTTGTTTGTTTGTTTTTAGTACACGAGATCTACCTCTGCTTTCCATTTGAAATTTGTCCAGAACAGCAGTGTTATACTTGTCCTTTTAGCAGCAGTGCCAGAGGGACCTCAAAGGCATAAGTCCTGCTTCATTCTTGGTTGATTTTCCTTAAACATAGGATATGTTAACACCTCTGTATATCATAGGATGAAGAGAGTCTACTGAATCAAACATTGTACCTCTTTCAATATTAAGTTTGCTTAGGTTAAAACTTGCTTAATTTATGAGCTGTGAGGCAGACATGAATCTAGGGATAGACATATTGTTAGAGCAGGTTTAATTTTTCAGAAGAAGAGAATTTAATTCTTTTGGTGTTGAGTTTTTGTTTTGTTTTATTTTGTTGATGGTGTTTGCTTGTGTGTTTTTTTTTGTTTGTTTTTGTTTGGTTGTTTGTTTTTTTCAGATCTAAGAGGGTGTTATTCTTTATTGTTTGGTTGTTTGCTTTGTTTTTGGTGGCGGTTGTTTGTTTTACCATACCAGAGCTAATAAAATGTTATTCTTTGTTTGTTTGTTTGTTTTTATTTTTATTCTCCCTTCTGGTTTCTCTGGAGTGCTTGTATCTTCTCATACACAGTGGGTTTCCTCCTTGGCAAAACAGCTTCATATGTTTCATGGTTTTCTGCTCTTCTGAACTGGAACATGTTTTTGTGTGCTGTTAAGAGCACATAGCTTTGGAGGATCTGCAAAAGACAAGATATTTCATGCATCCCTTTTGGAGGTCTGTTTCTGACAGTCCCTTGAAACCAATTCAAAACTCTCCCTAATTATAATAGGACAGGTTTGTGTCTGCTTTCAGTCAATAAAGCTTTGTTCTGCCTCAGGGATTTTACTTGTACCTGATTATATAATAGAGGATAGGAGAAGTAGGCAATAGTCATTTTAATCCCTGACTATTTTTCATTCAAATAAAAGCTGCAAGGAGATTGATTGAAAGGAAGAAGAGTGAATATGGTAGTACTAAAGGAGCATTCTGTGCTGAGAAGTTCACTGAGCTCCATATCTGTTTTCCCTTTTCTGAGTATTTTTGGATTTGACACTGGACCAAAAGACAGCATGTTTTAAATGGTAGCCCTCCCCTGTTCACAAAGCTGCAGTACATTGCAAGAAGCATGCAGCACATGGTGTGCAGCTCTGGATTGAAGGCTGCTACTTCCACCCACATGTAATGTTCAGACTGGCTCAGAGTCCTGGTGTACGCACCCCAGTGTGCTGGAAGCTGGGAAACTTTAAGGTCAAACAAGCAGCTGTCCACTGAGTTCAGTGGTATGTGGAAGTGGAGGAAGTTTGGATCAGATTGAACTTTCTACATTTTTAGACTCTGGCAATAATTAAGAGTCTTACTTCTTGTATTGCTTTAGTCAAATACTGCCTTCACAATGAATGGCGAAGCAAATGGCCTGAAATGGGAGTTTAATGAGATAAAATGTAGGACTGGCCTAAACTGAAGAACTGGTTAAAAATGAACAAACAAACAAAAAAGCCTCAAAAATATATTGAAGCAAGCCTGTCGGCTTCAATAAACAAATATTTATTTATTTTATTGTATAGCTTTCTTGGGATATTTATCCCTCAGGTTGGAAGCTTGGGCTTTCCTTCTGTCAAAGCAAGGTTGAAAACCTGGCACTTGTATATAAGTTTTAAATGCAGCATGGTAATTATTTGTCTATTGTTAAACGAGTGTATCTTTTAATTTGTTGTGGGTCTTTTGAAAAATAATCAAATGATACTGTAACTTAGGAAACATGTCCTTTTATTATTATTACTTTTTTTTTTTTTTGTAAAACTATTTAAGAAGCAAATATTTTCAGAGACAGCAGCTCTGTTGGTTGGTTATCCCATTGTCTGGTCTGTATCTAAAAATTAAAATTAGAAGAGGTGTATTAGGGATGGATATTACATTAAGATACTGAGGTTTACATTGTTAGTGCACAGATCTAAAAGGATGGGGCTTTTGTTGCTTAAAGAGAAATTAGTTTCTCAAGGCACTCAACTCTCAAACTGCTAACAACAGATCAGCCTTACAGTGCTCATCAAGACTCAGTTCTGCAACCCATAGCTTAGAGTCAAGAATGGGAAACCAGGGCAATAAGGGAGCAAAAACATTCTCCTTGCTTTGTTTCTGGGTCATCTTAATTGATCCCAGAAGACTTATCCATTGTTGGTCTACCTCAATCAACCCACCTACATCCTCACCTGGAGGAACTTGTCTCTTTCCTAGCAGCTGAGGAAATTCCTTTGGGAATGAAAAGGTTTCCTGTTTCTCCAGGGAAGATTTTTAACCTCATCATTGCTGTATACATTGCTGGGCAGTCACCATCATGAACAAATGACAAACCAACACTTACACCTCCCCAACTACCACGTTTGTTTATACTGCTAGAAAGTAACTCTACAGCTGGAATAGATACTTTCAATAGCTATACATTTAATTGGTTTTCTTACTGTTCCATGCACTTAGCTCAGTCTTTAATGTCTTTCTGAAAAAAAAAAAAAATGTCTAACAAGTGCTTTAACTACAATGCCTTTAAAATACAAATTTTAAAATACAGACAGCTGGTCTGAACTGATCTAACTTTTGCTAAAACAGAGAAAAATCAGTGGCAACCTCAGTCAGAATTGTTGTGGCTAGAAAAATGTTGGTACAGTTTTCACTGTTGCTCTAGATCTTGTTTATGCATTTCTAGATAGAATAAATACTGCAAAAAATCCCAAAGCTGTTTAATAAATACTGCATGTTTTGCAATACTTAATATCTAAAATCAGGCAGCATTAAAATCTCTTTAAGACCACTTTTGTACTATTTTTACTTTCAGGTCCGGATATTTAAGTGTAAATCAGATGAGTTGTATGTAAACTTGTAGGTGTTCACAAAATTTTCAAAACATTTTTAGATTTATTATTTAAGAATGCCTTGCAATTTTCTTTTCATAGTAATCTATATTATTTAGTGCCTCTGAATGATCATGAAGATTAATTATTTGTTTTGCACAGCTATACCTTTCTTTTCTATTTTTACATTCCATAATCATATTGTAATAGGTTTTACAACTGTGTATATACCTCGATGTGATGATGGCAATACCCTCCTAAGGTGAAAAGGAACAATTATGGAAAATGATAATTCTTAATTTTCAGTTTTCCCCTCAGACTTATTTGGGAATACAAAAAAAAAAAAAAAAAAGGGGGGGGGGGGAGGGTCTCTAAACAGTGAGCCTTATGTCTTGCCTTTCCTGATGCCTTTCCCCATCAATTGCATAGACTTTCCTGAAATGATCAGAACACAAATGCAATAAGATTCAACCTAAATTTTCTGAAGTCAGAGCATTTGAATAATTCCAAATTAAGGATAATGACATATCATGTCCTTTGTATAGTGGTCCTTAAATACTAGCTGGATAAACTGTCATGATATAATAACGTACCATAGACCAGGCTGTGATACTAAAAAAGAGTTTAGTAGTGCTGCTCTGAATATTATACTGTTGTTGTGTTCTTCCTCTTTTTTTTTTTTTTCATTTCTATCAGTGAGTTTACTAGTGAAACTATAGACCAAGAAATGAAGTACACTTTTAGCTATATTTCACATGCAATTCCATCATACGCTTTCTGCTAAAACTAGTCTGCTTTTTCTGTCTTTTCTCTCTCTCTCTCTCTCTCCTTTTTTTTTTTTTTTTTTTTAGTATAATGTTTCAGGTGTTTGCTTTTCTCCAAAGCACACCTTTACAAGCTGTTCAGGTGGCCTGTACAGTTCAAGGAAGCTTGCTGAGCATTGCCAGCAATATTCAGCACCAGAGGAAAGGGAACTGAGCCACACACAAGGCAGCAGCTGTAGTGGACTGAGCACTCAGTCCTAGCTGTGTAACTACTAAATGCAGCCCGTAAGTATTCCTCTAGCTTCCTTGGCACGTCTAACATCTGAAGGTTTAATGCTTACATGTAAAGTGTTAAGTTTTTACATTCTTCTGCTTCCCATAGCCACACAGTTCACACGAGTCATTTACGTTCACCTAGTTAAGATGAAAAAAAAATCTTAATATTGTTTTTATCAGTTATGAAGATGCTAAAGAACAGGGCTTAGGATTTCTCAGAGGGAGGTACCTGTGTTTGTGTTGTGTCTGTCAGATAAGCTTTTACATTTTTGTGTAGATAAGCTTTAACTTCTTTGTGTTTTTGAAGTCTATTTAGTATAGTGAGCTTGGTTTTGTGCTACTCCAGCTCAGGCAGCAATCCTATTGAAAAGATGAAAGACAGAAACAATCACAGCTTTTGAGTCATCGTAGCTTTTAAAGTAGTAATGTAGCCAGCTTCTTGTTTCACCAAGATGACACTCAGAGCCAGTAAAAGCTTCAAGAAGAAATGCATAGTGGAAGCTTATCCCAAGCATGGAACAGAACCGTGATGCTCACTAATGATGCCTGCTTGCAACACTGAGCTTATAAGTGGTTACTGAAACTGAAAGCTCCCAATTCCACATCTGATGCATTGACCCCCTGTGAAACAGTGAGTTAGTGAGTTCTGACATGCATTAGAAAGCTGAAAACTGATTGCATATGACAAATCTGTTACATGTTAAATAAACAGAGGAGTACAATTTGAGGTTTAGTGAGGAATTCCAAAATAAGTGAAACAAAGGGTTGGGACTGCCAAAATAAGTGAAACAAAGGGTTGGGACTTCTAAAAACTAACAATCCATTGGAGGAATACGGAGCCTCATTTCCCTGAAAAGAAAGTAAAGATCATAAAAATCATCTTAATTCAAATAGCAAAAACAAAGGGAAGTAGTGAGAAATGATTAATTTGTAGCATCAACACTTTTAAGAGGTAATTTTAAATAAAATAAATACAAGGTTTACTTGAGATTTACTGTATGGTAGTAAATCTACATTATTGCATCAAATAACTAATACAGTTGGCTTAGTTTGTTTATGTCATAATAAATTGTGTTTGTATGGCTGATTAAGAGGGGAAGTTTTAGAAGGTAGTCTGTTCTAGCTCGTCTTTGAAACCTGTTCATAGTTGTAAAATCTCTATAGCACAATGGAAAAAAAAAAAAAAAAAAAAGAAAAAAAGGATTGGTTTAAAGCATGTAAGAGAAACATGTTCATGACAATTGCATCCATGATAGAACACCAAGCCCTTCTTGTTGCTTGCTTCTTCTAATGTTCACCAATAGAGTAGTTCCTTGAAGTTCTTCATATAAGTCCACACTAATGTTGGGAATAGGTGTCAACCTGTAAATACTGTACAAACACCGCTTTCCCTACGTCATTTAGAAACAGTTCTTGTAGGAAAATGCCATATTTTACTTCAGCTTCAACTTTCCAAAGGGTTTTTCATTTCCCTTTCTTTTCAATATATGTTTAAAATATCCTGTCTAGAAATTATCTGGTACTGCTGGTATCTCATTCTACTGAGCTATTGTTTTCATTTTGAGTTGTCTTTTCCTTTCTTTTGAAATAAGACTAAATACCAAAATTCTCTCACTGCATATAATGGCTGAGTGCACTAAAGTATAAAAACCTTGATTTAAGTATTTTTGCATTCAAAGATCATAGGCAAGTGTTCATTTGAAGGTTCAGTGGCATTTTGAAATGAGAACATCATATATAAAGATGTCAGAGATGGAACCTCCCACAGTGAGGTTGAAAGCAAAAGAAAAACAGAACGAATAGAAGAGTTTCTAGGTTCCAAGGAATTTTAACATCTCATTACTTTAGATTACTCTACATACAATTTTCAAATATTTTGTATTATAGACTTTGAATGTATTGGTTAAAATTACTTTATGCCTGATATCAATTTAGTCTTATTCATTATATCTCTTAAATAAAACCTTAAAAAGAGCTGTTTTCAGTACGTGAGCAATTTTCTGATAGATGCAAATTCTTCAACATTTCCAGAGTGAACTTGCTGTAAATGAAAACAGAAAGACTAGAAGGTAGCAGTCCCTCAGCCTTTCTTTAGCTATCTAGAGTTATGGTTATAGTTTAAAATATCTTATTGCATTCAAGATTTCCATAATCATTCAATTAAAGATTTTACTACCTAACTAAGCAATTGCGACTTACTTTATCAAGTGACAATCATTGTGATATTATCATATGCTATAATCAGTGCTTGAACTGGTGTTTAATGTCTTTGGTAGTCTAATGAACTGTGTGATAGAACTGTGGCTGCCTGAGGTTGTACTGATTTTTGAGCATGGGTTGACAAATCTCTGTAATTGATCTAGTAGCTATTTTGAGCTACACACAATAGTGAAATTGAGGTCACCAATAACATCATCAGCCATAAGGCATTTTGTCCCAAGGAGACTTTAAGAGCTGGTTCAATAGTGTCTGACTAAAAGACGTGTTGTTCTCCTACAGCGCAGATGGTTGAACAGGGAGGAGGTCATTAGAAACAATGGTCCTTTTGACACAGTGAGAAATTTAGCATGTGGTGATACATGAGATATTTTGGTGTTGATATTAATAAGTCAGTTCACAAATATTAGGGAACGCATTGCTCTAGTTGGTCCTTCCAAATCACCATTTAATACCTGCCTGGCCTGCCTCAAATACAGCTAATCCACAGTGGCACTACTACAACAAAACATTCCAGCTCATGCAGAGATTTTTGCTGCGTTTCTTTTTCTTTCATTTACTTGCAGAAAACAGACTTACTTTCTTGTTGGAGACAGGGGTTGGGTAGATGGGCCCTTTGTTTCCTCAGATAAAAGATGGGTGAAGAAAAAAAAAAAAGGAGGCTTCCTGCTCACTGGAAAACTGCTGCACCTCATCAACACCAGAGGAACTCTCCCTTTCAGGGAACTTGCCCTGGGGAGAGGTGAATCACACAGCAACGGTGAGTGCCCAGGGCAGGCTGTCAGTGTTCCCCCTCCCAGCAGCCTCTGGCCATTTGGGAATGTCTGTGCTCTACAGTCAGAAGATGTGTGCTGGGACACATGGTAGCTCAGCAGCATGCCAAGCCCCTGAACATGCTCACCAGTGAAATGCAGAGATGGGAAAGAGAAGAATGTGAAGAAAATAGCTATTTTAAAATTATTATAAAATAGCATGAAGAATGAACTATTTAAAAGGAAGCTCACTGAAAAAGCCTGTCAGGGAAAGAAAAAAAAAATGCAAAAGAGAAATGCAATCTGAAAAAGTGAGAATGGACTGAAATTGCTAATGGTAGTTTAATCTCAGAGTCCCACAAAAAAACAAGCCTTGGCACCTGAGAGCTGAGACAGTCACTCACAACATTACAGACCTAATGTAAAAATGCAGCCTTTCCAAGGTGGTAACATTCCAAAATCTTCTCCTGTCTTGTACAGTACTTTATTCCTCATCCTCTTCTACCAGCTTCTGAGCACAGTTTTGCTTGCTTATTACAGGCAGGATTGCCAGTTCTTACAATTCTATCATGAACTCTGTGGTAATTGATGCTTTATTTAAAGCCTCAGCTACTGTAAATGTGAAAATATTTTTTTTAAAGATAAAACAAAACTTTATAGTTTTCATGATTGTGTAGGAAAGCTTGGGAGTGTGATAAAAACTCCAAATATACCTTAAGACTTAGTACCTCACAGTTCAGAAGCCATTATGAGAATATAAAGATCCCAAGTGTGTGGGGGTTTCTTTTTCTAGTGTCTCATGGTTTGTTTTGTTTGTTTTTTAATCTCATGGTTATTATGCCAATTTTTAGGATTTAGGGAAATCCAGTTGATGATCTGTCGAAGTTTGGAGTATGTACAAGAGTTAAGGTTATGATTGGCTATGGTGTTCCTGCTTAGGAACATCAAAAAAAAAAAAAACAAATAGTTTATGTGACATTTGAGAATCTTCAGCTGATTTCAGAAATGGAAAACACACAGATTTTTGCAAAAGTGTGAAAATGAGTAACAGAATCATCAGCCCTGATTGTATTTTATGCTGATTCTAAAAATAATTGTCTTTTCTCTTTCTGACCAAACTTGTCTGTGTAACCAGGCACAAGTTCCTGGTTTTGGAGAGGGCAGGAACAGATCCCAGGTTTTCAGATTTACCTTAAGCAAGCTATTTTCTAGCCCTTTTCTTCATGAAGATAACTTTGAAAATCCTTACTAAAAACAATTGAGAAGGTTGAAAGCTTGCCTCGGATTTTTTTCCCCTAAAGCTTATTTGGAATTATAGAGCAGCCTCCTAGGATTGGGCTTTGGGGTCTGCAGGCTGCTCAAATCGAAGGCCAAATCCTCAGAGGTGCTGAGCAGCCCCAGCTTCAGTTTTGGCTCCTTGTTAGCAGTGGCTTCCAGCAACATCTCTTATCTCCCAAAGGGATCAAGACTTACTGGCTCTTTGAAACTCCCAACGGGCATTTGTTCAGGGGTGATGAATTTTTGTACTTAGCTTTCTCTTACAGTAGGATGTTTTCAACAGACTGCCTGGTGTGCAAGAGGGAAGATCTTTTACATATTGCTTCCTGCGTCCTTTACATGCAACTAAATGTTATGAGAAATTAGGATCTTAGGCAGCCTGTTAAAACATTCTCATTTCATTTCCAGTCTCAACTTGAAACTTGGTTCACTTACTTGGGAAGGAAAGGTTTTTTGGCACCCTTACCCTAAATTATTTCCCAGTTTGGAGTCTTCTCTCCAGCAATAAACAGTCTTACCTGAAGTGGTTGACTGTATGATCCAGCACCCCTCCCTCCCCCACTCCCATCCTTGTCACAATCACCTCTTGGAATGCCTTACTCATTACGTTTTCATTGTCTTGAATTTATGCACTGTTGTAAGTGGACTCCTAACATTATGAATGTTGCTTTCAGTCTACTTGGTATGTCATTTTGCTGCCACAGACAGCACTTTCCCCTCTCCCTTAGATATTTTCTTCTGGGAAGCTTGATTCCAGTTTCTGTTTTCTGTTCCAGGTCATATGAGTATTCTCCATTTTATATTCCTGCCATTTAGTGAAATCTTTAAAAGGCCTCTAAGGAGAAGGAAAATGCATAGTAACACAAAGAGCCATCAGAAACCTGTGATGTCTGATTCTGATCACGCACTAGTAAGAGCTGTCAGTAACTGGTGAGATCAACCATTATCCAAAAACATGTGACATGGATTGGTGAGTCAACATGCTACCTGCTACATAGAAGCTTACATAACCTACACCTGCATACAATGTGTGTGTATGTAGGTAGCTATCAGTACCTACAATTCAAGAAGTTTAATTAGAACCAAATTTTCTATAAAAGCCTGTTTCTGAAAAAAAAAAAAACAACATATTTTACTAATGCAAAATCAGAGGTGTTCTGAATAGTAATATAATAATATATATTGGCTTTATATAATGATTTTAGTGAACATATCAGAGTTTTCTGACCTGAATCATTAACTCTGCTTTACAGATAAAAGCATAAAGTTGAAATGAGCTTCCCAGGTAGAGCTCAGAATAGTTTGGTGAACAGTATGCAAAACTCTTGGCTCCCTTGTGCTGTTTGAAGATTTCTAAAACTTTATTTCTAAAGAGAAGGGGACATGAGAGGAAATGAAACCATATAAAGATAACTAGCCAGCCAATTCTTCCTTCTCAAAAACACAAAATGAAAGTTTTATTCAATCCCAACAAACCCAGATGTCACCAATTAAGACTAGAAGTAGAAACAGGCAATTCATGCCATTTGTTGTTGTTTTTTAATGTAGCTTTTCTATTGAAGCCATATACATACATGTTACACAGATCAGATTAATAATGCACATTTCCAACTTACAGCGTTTCTTTTGTGATAACACCCTGTTCTGTGTTTGCTAAACAAAAGCTTAAATACAAACAAAAATCAGAATACCGAATGACAAATCTCCAACACTAAGAAACTGAATAAACCAGAAAATCGTATCCTATATCACCATTTCCATTAATGGTGCTGTACATGAAGAAATAAACAAGCTAAGGTGAATTTCCACTCTTTTCCAATGATATTTGTCACTAATGTTTTACTTTTTTCAAAATACTAGGAGAGAATTAGACCAATTTTTGTGTAAAATATTCATATGTGTATTTTATTTACCTTCTTGCAAATCTGAATAATATGCTGTGTAAGTTAGGAAAGCAGTATGCATTGGGCTTTTCAGCTGTCCACCTTTGTCTGAAGAGATGGGCCTGAATGCAGAAAGCAACCTAAAATGTTTCTGTGTTGTTTATTGTGGTATTTGTAGGCTTGGGCTGTGGAGTGGAAGCTGGATGTTTGTTGTAGACAAGTAGGCTCCATGTGCAGGAGGACAGAAAATGCTTTATGGGGTCCCAGAACCCCCTGGCTGCCTGGAATCACCTGAAAGAGTCTGAGCCAAGCCAGGAAGGTGCTGAGGGATGTGTGGAAATGTGCCCTGCCAGGCTGCTGGTCCAATGGAAAAAATCATGTGGAATGTGTGCGCGTGTGATTTTTCTGCCCTATTTGTCCCAATTCATAGTGAGGGAGAGCCAGTCTCTCTTCACAGCAACAGTCTGAGACTTAGGTTAGACTTAGTGTGTTCTGAAACTGTACCTTTATGCTTCAAATGCATGATTCTCTTACAACAGTGTAGATCTGATTGAGCTCCATTAGAGTAAATCATGTAAATCCAGTCTTGGGGAAAGGAGAATAGTTTCTGGCATTCAAATATAATGAAACACACCACACACACATACACCACATGTGTGCTGGCATTAAACTTTCATTCATAGATTCTACCCTTGGTTTACGGAAATATTCATTCAGGTTCATCCCTGCTTTAAAAACAAACAAACAAACAAACAAAAAACAACTGGGACTGATTATAGTTTTGCATCAAAATCATGTGAAACTTGTGGGTTTGTCAGGAGTCCAGAAGAAACGTGGGAGTTTCTTGTTGAGATTTTCAGTTCACTTGAACTTGAAACTCAGAATGGAACTTGAGGGGGGGAATGAACACACACAGATCTGGAAGAAGGAATATGTTCAAATAAACCCTCATGAAATGCAGCTCCCAACAGTTTTACATGGAATCCTCACTCAAAATAAAATAAAATTAAATGCAAAAACATTTCTCTCTCTCTTAAAAGTCCTACTCTTAATGCTACTGAAAATCTGTTTCCACAATGGGCAATGCCATTTGTTAAAAAAAGAAAATACAAAATATTTTGCTCAACAAAATGTCCCTATAACAGCACTAAAAACAGAGGGAAAAGTATGTTTAAATTAATTTATAAACAAAAGATTATTTCCTGCACTGCCAGCAAAAATCCTGTTTGCTGACAACGTTCTGGCTTCAAACATTATCAGCAAATGGCAGGATGAGTCCTTTTATGTAAATGAACTCATTATTATTAATTTCTGCTGGTGCTGGACGATTTATGAACTGCTTTTCAAATATGGAAAAGTGGTTCATAAATCAGAGGGGAAAAAATGTTCAAAAAGTCCTGGCTTGATAAATAACAGTGCTCATTCATGAATCCTGCCCATGGTGTCTTTTATCTTCAGTAGGGAGAAGATCAAAATGATAAAATAGTAATGTGCCAACAAAAAAGAATTGAATGGGCAGAGACATGTAACATTGTCCTCTCCAAGCCTTAATGGGCAGGGATGAATGGCGACAGACTATCCTTCACTACCAGGCAGCTATGTACTGATTCTCCCAAGGTGAAAATGCCCTTTTTTCATACACACCACACAAAGCCAGAGCATGCAGGAGCTGCTGAGCAGAATCCCACTTGCCCCCTACCTTCACAAACATACGCAAGCTATGGTCGAGGGGTGGTGCCTTTCCATCATAGCTGCTTTTCAAGGAATACAAGTCTACTATGTGCAGACATTGTAACTGCAAAACTCCGTGGGTACCTCTCCAGCAGCCTCATGCTTCCCCCCCATGTCTCTTACACCTCATTATTGCTAGTCATCCTGGAACTGGCATGTTACCTAGTTCTCCTCTACCAGGGAGTACAGAACCCATTTGATTTTAAAGGCTTTATTTTAAGATGAACAGTTACTCCAGAGATGAAAAGTGTTTCCTAAAAAGTGAGAAATCTGGCAGCTGTTCACCTTATGGCTACTCTCAAAGCATGCCACTAGCCCTGAACAGGGCAGCATCTTCAGGACAGCATAGTATATACAACTAAATTTGCATCATGCCTTGTTTAATGAAGACACCGCTTTTCATCCATATTTGAAGGAATCAGGCTGAAATGTAAAATAATATACAGAATATACCAAGAATGAACTGTGGCCGTAGCGGTGTTTTTTTCTCTCTTAGGAAATTCTCTGATGTGCAAGTAGTCACAAAGAGCTGGGTCAAATTTGTCACCTATGTAATTTCATTAAAATTGTAGAAGTTGTGCCCGGAAAGAGTTTATCCCATTATTATTTCAATGCCAAATATAGGACAAGTCTATGAAAATGAAGTAGAGAGCATGATAAAAATCTGTTCCCTAATTAGTTTTCCTTTCTACAGTTTTGTTGTAGGAAGAAACTACAACTGCATATTGTGATTATTTGCTCTTAAATAGCATTGCTCATTTAAGAACTCGAAAAACCTTTCAGGTATTAGTCAATTAAAGCTCACAACATCCTGTGAGGTATGAGGAACTGCATTAACACTAAAGGCGAGGAAAATGAAGCAAGGATAAATTTACTTGCACAAGGCCATGAGAAGAATCTGGTAGACTCAGTAGTCAACCCAGAAGAATTGTTGACTTTTCCTACTGCAACCAATAGCTAAAGTATCTTTCAACAGAGGAAAATAAAATGACAGAATAGTAGCTGTTTCTTAAATTTATGTATATGCAAATTAATATTTTGACATTTTTCTTTATTTCATCTTGCCACAGGACAAAATCTTCTATGTCTAGCAGTGAAGTTTTAACCTCAATATACATATTTGAACAATATATATTTTTCTGTCTACTAAAGACATAATGGCTGCTCCTTTTATGGGAAACCAGGATTTAATCCAGTAAGTCTCTGAGAATCAATATTCTTGTGAAATGACACCATGTTGAAGTTATTTTATGTTATGTTGATGGTTAGCTAATTTTGTAATGGAGACATTTCTTGTAGAAGCAGACATAGTATAATTTAGTGGTAAAAACGTCAATCACAAGGGGTTGAACACTTATGTCAGGGCAGGAAGAGGGCAGATTTATTGATAGAAATGTATCTATATACTCTTTGTGGTACTTTGACCTGAAATATCCATTTTGGTTATAATTTTGTTTTGTGAAAATGACATCAACTGCAGTCACTAATGCAAAAATGACAGTGGAATGCTTTGTTCCACAGGCCTGATTTAAAAGTCTTGCTGCTGTTTATTATAGTAACAGCTTCTCAATAGCAAGCAAATTAAGGTACTCATTTACCTGTTCCTTTTTTCTGTTTGTAGGATTTTGTAATAGATGACAGCCTCAGGAGGGAAAAATAAAAATAAAAAATAAAAAAACAGTGTTCTTTTTTTCTACTATTTAAAATTGTTTGAACAGTAAATATATAGCATGTTTCATTATGACATTGAGGTAACCAAGAGAAGGAGGCATGGTGCTCTGGATAATAGTACATGGGGATGTATTCCTGTGTGGCTTTTCTTCCTAATGCCAGTTAACCACCCACCCATAGCCATAAAAAATAGCAATAAGGATGGGTAGGAGAGGATGGGTAGAAGAGGATGGAATAAACTAAGTACAGAGGCTGAAAAAGAGTAAGTGACAATGGATGAGATAAAGAAATAAAAACACCCAGAAACAGGGAACATAGGAATATCTCATTTGTGACTTCAACTGTTTTTACAAAAAATACAAAGTCCTCTTCAACTCAATGAACTTTTGTATTATTATTACAGATTTACAATGCTATAACTAAAAACAGCACATGGTTTCCCCTCAGCTGGAGGAATAGGAAAAAGTTCATTAGGAACAATATGCATTTTACAGAGGATTTGTACCGTAATGTGAAATACTGGTTAGTCCCTATTTTCTGCTGTGCTATCATTACCCAGAAGAGTGCCTTAATATCATGACTCCTCAATATCTAAAGGCTTAATTCATCTGTGGGGTAGTATTTTAAGTTTGCATTTTACTTAAGGTGACTCTTGCATGCTTGAAGGTTTAATCTAGTGTAAATAAGTCACCTTTTTTCACTGAGACATACAAAATTCATAATCTGTTTCATAAATCTTAATTCTTGGCTCCATTTCAGGCAGACAGAATCAGAGACCATCCAATGTCCTGCTCTGTGGTGAGTCACAATGCTTTTCTCACTTAAATACAGAAACCGTTTAGAGTCTGGGTAGGTTACAACTTCACAGAAGCACTAAAAGTGGGAATTTGGCCTGTATTTTAAGGGCAAGATCCACAAAGATGTTTCTTTTGAGTGATAATCAAGGCTTTCTATAAACTTGATTGATTGAAACCATCCTCAGATAACTAAAGAGAGAGAATGTCACTAAATAGTGTAGAACACAGCTCACCTGATGATGGCATGATAACTTAACACGGCACTAGTACAATGGTATATTGTTTACACACTATCAAGCACAGCTAGACAGCTTGTCCAAAGGTTGCCTATCATATATCTTCATGTGGACTGAGAGCTGGTAGCTTGGAAAGTAGCTGATCCTTTCAAAAGTTAGGACTGGTCATTAACAGTGGTCATAATGTAGCCATGAGCATTGATTTACAAACTGGGAAGAATGAAAACACTTGTAATACTGAAATTTAGCTAATTTTCACATTGTGCCAATCAGATTATGCATAGTTATTACATTCCTCAGAGGAATGCTGACTGGCAGGAAGATTAGAAGAAAATCATTCTTAAAATAAGAAAAATGACACTACTGGGTTTTTATTCTTTAGATAAATGTGTATATATATATATATTTAAAGTCTTTTTTTTTTTTTCCTAAACCTAGACATTTTAGTTCTGCCCATTTGCATAGGTATTATCTCTATCGTATTTATTCACAGTGCTCAGAAAAAAAGCACATCACAAAAGTGTCTGCAAAATAAAACTCCAATGAGAAGGGACCCATCAAGTTTAAATGGAGGTTTACTGCAGCATTATGAGATAGAGGCTCGCACATTTGCAGCTCCCATGGCAGAAAGTGAAACTCTGAACAATTAGAGCAGCACAGACATCCTGCCCTAAAGGACTGTAAGTATTTAAAAAAGCAGCCGTGACCTCTCTTTACTGGGCCTGTTTTCTATTTAATTTACAGTCTTTATTAGCCAACAAAATCTTGGCTGGATCTTAGTCAAAGTGATGCATATACAAGTATTTTGATCTACAATTTGGGGCACTTCAAAGTATTCTTTACTTTATGGTCATTTGTAATCAAGGTCAGAGCTCTGGCAGTAATTTAGATATCACCTAAGCATGCTTATAATATATAAATTGCTTTGCAGTAGCATATGTACTGTCCTTTCTATTTTTATTCAGAGTAAGGTTGGAGTGGTTAGGCTGTCAAAAAGCTACTCCTACAACCATGTGTAAGCAGCTCCATACCTGTTTCTCTTATGCAGTTACCACAGTGGCACACAAAAATGGTGCATACATGTATAATAAACAAAAATGAGATACAAATGATTAGTGTTATGAAAAAAAAGCTTTAAAACCTTTGAAGAGGAGTGTCTGTTCTTTTTGACACCTGTTTTTATCACTGAGCCATATACTTTGCTAATGCACAAAATGTTTTCAGCTTTCTCACGTATAAGCCATTTCAGAATCATTTTCCTTTTCAGGTACAGGGAATCTCTTTTATGCCAGCAGGATCTTGCAAAACAAAAACCTGAAGTGTGACCACTATATTAACACCATTATCTCAAGTTCTAGGTCCACTTCTATGTAGATGTGATGTCTCTCTACATTTTTCTCTCTAGATTTGTGCTTGCTAAGACAAACCTCCCGATTGCTTTGCTTTATGTCTACAGCCCAACTTTTTCACCAGCAAAGCTCAATCATTCATTCAAACACCAGCAATGAATCTCAGTTACTTTGGCCTTGGCAAATGGATATATTGCCCATTCACTCTGACACTGCTGCAGGGGTGCATATTTAAATTTAATATTGTACCATCTTCTGCTTCCACCACATACTCTTTCATTGTCTCCTTCCTTCACCATGCAGCTAAAAACATCCTATTGACATTTAAGGCCCATCATAGGCTCTCCTCAGCCTGTCTGTCTCTGTCACATCCAGGAGGCATCAGCAGATAAATCTGCATCTACCATTCATGCTGGATTTCACCACCCGTTTCTTAAATTTTGAACCATTCTGTTTTCTTCTCAGAGTGTCCATGCCCATAAAAATCTGCCAAGCTACTTCACTTGCCCTTCTCCACATTCTCCCTTAAAACTCTCCTCTGCTGTGACACCTTAAAAAAAATGATAGTGGTTAAGCAGCTGATGTGCTGTGACTGCATAGTGATCATAATTATCTCCCAGTTACCTTGTCATTTCTGCCCCTCTCCCCATTTGGTTGCTGTCTCTTGTCTTTTGCTTAGATTAAAGACTCTTTGGGGTAGGGACCATGCCTGTGTTTGCTATGTACTTGGATACCATCCTACACAAAGAATCTTGGGTCCTAGGCACTGCTGCGGTGCACATAAATAAGAATTACTCTTTCTAAAGCAAAATCCTTTTTTCTAAATAAAAAAATTCTACGCATAAATTATGGCCACATCTTGTAATCTATTTTTCAGGCTAAACACTTGACTTCAATGGGAGTTGAGCCAGGGCTGGAGCTGGCCTATAGTCTTTATTCAAAACAGGCAACATACCATATTGTTAATCACCCTAAACAGAGATGATCATGTTCAGTGATGCAATCCTACCTGTGAATAAATTAATTACCTTTCCAGAAACCTTACTTATGACTTCACTCATTTACACCAGGACAGGCTGCTTTTATGAAACTACTGTTCTGCCAGGGGTAACAAGACTGCAGCGGCTCTCTGGCCATATTTTCTTCATGTTGATTGCCTGGAGGCTGGCAAAAGGGTAATTGATAACCAGCAGTCACTTGTATGCTACCCTGTGCTTGCCCAAGAGGTCTAGAGGTAGCTGTTACTTCCCATTCAGAGCTCTTCTCTCAATGGAGTAGCACAAAGCAGTTTTCTGGGGGCTGCAGGTTTGTGTTTTATACAGAATTGTGTTAATATCCTCAAATATAGCTTTATCCATCTTGCAACCATACCCCTAAGCTGCTGGTTATAATTCACCAGAGTCCTGGAGAAGCAATGAGTTTGGCCAAAAATGCAGCTTGGGAAGAATCTGAAGCTATCTGAGTCTCTGCATCATAGCTGTTGGTAGGAGAGGTCCTTACAGAGGCCACTGCCTCCAGCACTGTTCCTTGAGGAACGACAGCTGTCTGCTTCCTCCCATGTAACTTGGAAGAGCTGCTAAGAAAAGGAAAGCCGAAGCTAAAAATAAAAACATGCGCAAAAGCAGAGTAAAAAACTGCCAGATTCAAGGAGCTGTTGTACTACTGGAGGTGAGCCAAAAATCTGTGGAAGTCCCCTGTTAATGCAAAGGCTTGGTTGTAACTGCTACCACCCTGCACACACACTCCTTCCTTCCCCAGGTGAAACTTCTCTTGGACATATAAGACAGACCAGAAAAAGTGCACACGCTTTTCCCAGAGTTGTAATGTTTGCTTTATAGGCTTTCTGCCTCATAGTATGTGTTGTTTTTTTTTTTTTTCCTTTTCTCCTGAAAAGTGTGGTGCTTCCTAAATTGTTGATATCTCAGACAGGTCCCTAATATACTCGTAAATCCAGTCTGTATATGCTTACTTTGTACTCAATTATTAGTTTAGCCAGGGGATAATCTTAACTGTTCATAACTCAGGTTGCTTTCCACTTTATGCAAGTCTTTAGGTGATCAGGTGCTGGTAACCATGCAGGTAAAACCAAATATTGAATCTCCAGGTCTGTGCTACACAGGGAAGAACACCAGAAGGACAAGCATCTCTTTGCTGCAGACTATGACAACTACTGACTTTCAAGCACTTGAAAGAAACCTTCTGAAGCATTTTCTGTTTGCCACCATCAGAAACAAGGTGCTGAATTAGAAGCACAAGTAATCCTGGTCTGATTCAAAACCCCCTGTATTTCCATGGGCATAATAAAAGTGTTTATAGCTGTGTAGCAAAATTGTCCCAGTTGTATAAACATATATATATATATATATGGTATAATACAGAATGAAACAGAAACAAATTCTATGTTCTTTCACAGATTTCACAGATTTCACAGAATTTCTAGGTTGGAAGAGACCTCAAGATCATCAAGTCCAACCTCTGACCTAACACTAACAGTCCCCACTATACCATATCCCTAAGCTCTACATCTAAACGTCTTTTAAAGACTTCCAGGGATGGTGACTCCACCACTTCCCTGGGCAGCCTGTTCCAATGTCTAACAACCTTTTTGGTAAAGAAGTTCTTCCTAACATCCAGCCTAAAACTCCCCTGGCGCAACTTTAGCCCATTCCCCCTCGTCCTGTCACCAGGCACATGGGAGAACAGACCAACCCCCACCTCGCTGCAGCCTCCTTTAAGGTACCTGTAGAGAGCAATAAGGTCGCCCCTGAGCCTCCTTTTCTCCAGGCTGAACAATCCCAGCTCCTTCAGCCACTCCTCATAGGACTTGTTCTCCAGGCCCCTCACCAGCTTCGTCGCCCTTCTCTGGACTCGCTTGAGCACCTCCATGTCCTTCTTGTAGTGAGGGGCCCAAAATTGAACACAGTACTTTAAAAAAAAAAAAAAGACATAGCATGTTTATTTTATATCTTTTTTTTTTTTTTTTCCCCTTTAAGGGGCATAGCAAATTTATAACTGCATATTGAATTCATTGTTTATTATATTCTCAATAATGTGCCTCTGTACCCATATGTTCTGGGGCTTTAATAAACTATTTCTGTGTTACTGGGGAAAAAGTTATCTAAATATTTTGAGTGGTATACTATAGTATATCGGAAAACTGCCCATGCTTCCTTATCTGAGAAAAGTGAACAGTACTGAGCAGATAAAGCAAAACATCACACTTATTTTAGATAATCAAGTGCTTAATTATACAAAAGTGATGTGAGAGAGACATACATAATCTGACCCAGAACCGTAACTAGAAAATAATATTATCCTAATTAAAATCCATATAAAAATTTGTTATCCACTCTCAAATCCCTGACAAACTTGTATGGTTCAGATAATCACAAGATTTGCAGACTAAAGATTTAGTAAAAGTTTCACAGAAAAACAATATCCCTAATGAATTCTTATTGTTTTTTTAATATTGTGCCTCTTCTGCAACAGTGATGGCTTTTGGGGACTCTTGCTCACTTATGGGACACGTGGGTCATTTGAAAGCTTGAATATTCATTCTGAGATGAGCTGGAACTGGATGTGCAATATGTTTGGTTGAAAACTAAATTTTATGTAAATTCTACAGTGATGTTTTCTGGCTCAGTTAAAATCCATTCTACTGTTTATCTTTCTACTAATAATGGTCTCTTGGGCTTCTTTTCAAGCCTATCTGTATACTCTTTTTTTTTTTTTTCTCTTAAAATGAAAGATGAAGATCCAAAGAAAGCAATTTTTAAAGATAGAAATAGAAAAACAAGGTAAAATGAATTAGCAATGCAATCTCTGCATATATTACGTGAAAATCTTCTGCAAAATTGCAGCTTGGAGTTTTATTCCAAGGACATTAACCACTTCATGTTTGAACAGCATTGCTGCTCTGGTTCTCCATATTTTAAAAACCTTTGGATCTGCTTTTGCTCTCTATTTCTGAATGTTTTTGTAATATTTATTAAAATATTCCTTCTCCAGAGTAGTAAATCTAGTTCTCTCAAAGAGATAAAATCTGTGGCATAGCTCTAAAATGAGAATTAACCTTGATTACTACAGTAATTTACTAATCAAAACTGGAGACCTGCTAATCAAGCCTGAATTACCAGCTGCTTGATTTTTATAGTGACATAACCAAAACTGAACATTTGGTAAACAAGAGTCTTATTTATGTGGGGGAAAAATTGGCGTATGGCCATATTTATCTTAATATATTTATCACTATATTGCTGTGATTTCCTTATCTGCCAATGTGGGCATCTCCCTCTTTTCTTAGCTCATCCACCTTACCCCGCCAGGATGTACACTGAATTTTAGATTACCCCAGAAGTGGTGTCAAAACAGGCAACCTCACATTTCAAGAGAGGTTTTATGATCTGCCTGTTGTTTTGGATCCAGGGAGGAGACTGACTTTTTGCAACTGCCTTACGCTGAAGAGTTGGTTAAAAAGCACCTTGGAATAAAGGAAGCAGAAAACGGAACACAGAACTGAGAGAAATGGAGAGCTGCCAGTAAGCAGACAGCTGGGAAAAGCTGCAGGAGGAAATGGCAAAGAACATCCATGCGATGCTGGTGAGCCTGGGGCTGGAGGGGGTGCAGACAGCCCTGGAGAAGCAGGACAGCAGGGAGAAAACCCAGGGGAAATGGTGGGAGTGAATCACTGAGGGCCTCACGGAGGAAGCTGGTGACTGCTCCTGTGAGTAAGCGCATAGCTTGTATAAATGGACAATGTGCCAATTATTATAGCCTATGTGATGCACCTGGGATTTTTAAAGTATTTGTCTGGTTTCCATAAGTGCAACTAATTTCATGGTTTTAATCTTTTTTTTTTTTTTTTTTTTTTTTTTCCAGTCTGATTTCTGTTCATTTTTTTTCAGCTCCCAGATGGCATCCTGTATTCACTGACACAGAAAATAATTTCCCAGGATTTTCTTTAATGAATGACCTATTAAGAACAAGCTGGAAAAACACATACTATCCAATTCTTCCACAGAAAAACTGATAATTAATATAAATGGAAATAAGCCCCAAAATGGGAATTCTTTTTGTTGCTTAAACTGTGTATTTCATTGTGGTGGCTTGTGCATTTAAAAAAAATGCTGTCCAAATGATACTGTCATGGGTAATTATACTATTAAAAAGGCAAAGAACAGAAACACAAAAAGATTATTTCTAGTATAATGTTTACAGCATAAAATTCTATTAGTCAGATTCTTTCCCATCCCCTGGATGTTACTTTACACCTAATCCTTCTTTCTTTCAATTCATAGCATTTTCTTAAATTTCTTAATTCTTAATTTTCGAGTTAATGTTAAAGCTACTGCTGCTTCCATTTTTTTTTCCACCTCATCTAAAAAGCCTGAAATACTATTTTACTAAGTCTTGAGGGTACTTGTGCCTAATAGGAATGAAGAAACATAGAGATGAGTTTAAATGTGTTGACTGGTCTATAGCATCTTTAGACCTTGAAGAACATATGTGTAGTGACTATGTTTAAATGTGACCCTCGTGTGCAGCGTGCAAAGCCCTACAGCTCTCTGGCAGCAAGTGCAGTCCAATCACGTCATGCAGCAATTAGAGCAGCACACTTAGCTACTTGGATCAACTGACATTTCTTCAGAGTGGTTTTAAATATCAGCAAAATGTGAGAAACTATAAGCTAAAACAGAAAGTGCTATTCCTAATATTGTGTTCTCTTGGCAGGAGGGACATCCATGAGGATACAGGTTCCAGATTTTAGGGATGGGTCCTGTAAGTACACTCAGGAGGCAACAACTTCTGACATCTGGAAGGCCAAAGAAATAACAGCAGAGTAAGTGGCTTAGACAGAGTTAAGCAAGAGAGAATATTCCACCCCCAAGCTGGCATAGTACTCTGCTCCACTCCATTTCATGTCTCTGCTTCTCTCTGAAGTCATGTCCCTAAATCCAGAAATTTTCCATTAGACATGCTCGGTATTGTCAGTATTACATGTTGCATGTTAACGATAACTTTTGCACCCTGTCAGAACTTTGGAAACACAACAAATTCATCTTGAAATTTTGATCATTTCAGACTGCATTGTACTAAGGACACAACAGGAGCTCTTCAGGGAGAAGGAGAGATTAAGTCACTGAGGAGGGAGTACTTGCACAGAGGGATTGATTGCCATTGAGGAAGGCCAGAAAAAAAAGGTTAAAAATAGCAACAAAGGGAGCGGTGGAAAAGGTGGGAAGAGGAAGTAAAATGGCAAGTGGAAGGGGCACTATCATGTTCTACTGTCTCTAAGCAAAGAAAAATTATTAATGTATTCAGTTTCAGCCAAAGGAGAAGAAAAAATAAAAAAACTTTCTAAAAAGAGACAGAAAGTAGAACAGGAACTAGAACATGTGAATAAAAAGGGCAGCAAAGGAAGAGGAAATTAAGAGAGTGGTGAAACAAGTGCTGGACGTAAAGGAGTTGGTGGGGGAGGAGACAACACAAAGAGGTCTGATGTACAGGGCTTTTAGGTAAGTGAATTTTATTTGTATATGCCATTTCCTACTTTTTATTGCATTTCTCTGGCAACCATCCCACAGTTCCATAACCTATGGGTGGGAGGAGGTGGCTGCGAGGTCAAAATGGTAGTTTTTGACAGAATATTGACATGACTTGAGTCAGGCCATTACTTGTGGTTGTCATTAGACAAATAGTGAAACTGGGTTAATGGAGCAGGTGAATGAGTCCTACAGGCCAGAGGAGGTTCAGTTTTCAAAACCTGACTCATGCAGAAAGGCCCAGCTGACTCAGTGCAGTGAAAGCGATGGTGAGCAATGGTTTCGGCACTGCAGGGGCCACAGGGACCTATTTAGAAGACAGTTCTCAGCTGTCAGATATACTTTAGCCTCTCTGCAGACTTAGGAAGGTGGACATTGGATACATTTCTGTATAGTTAACTTCTCTTTATGTAACCATGGGATCCTGAAACACAGCCATGTGGCAAAACATGACTTTCATGGAAAATGTCCCGAACTCTGAATTTTCATCTTTTCTGGGTGCCAGTGTTTCTTTTTGCCCTCTGTATCACTCTTCGCAGTTTTTTGTTTGTGTTTTTCTTTGTTCATTTTTTTCTAACATTCTTGTTTTGAACTTATAAGGGAAAAATCTCTAAAGCATAAGGTGACAAATAAAATGAGTTTAAATTTTTGATAACGTTAGAACATACACAATAGCTGCCATCCTGAGTCATGCATGCTATCCACATAGACCAGTGTCTCCTCTCTGAGAGTTATGGATTTTGCTTGCATGATTTCACGTAATCCCTTTTATGGTCCATTTACACTTTTGACCTCCACACCATCCTATGGCCATGAGTTTCATAATTTCATTAGGCACTGTGAGGTTTAAATGTTTCTTTTGTTTGTTTTAAGACTGATGCCTGATCATGTAATTGGGACTGCTAGTCCTTCCATTTGTGAGAACCACTGAATAATTGTTCAGTATGTCAGAGATAAGGTTTTTGAAATTAAAAAGCTCTCTTGCAATTTTAAAGCTTTATGATCAGGTAAGCTTCTCCTCCTCTTGTGAGTCCTTCCATGAAAAAGGAAAAACTGGAAATGAGTTAGAAATTGGAAAAGGAAAAACATTGTCTTCAACAGTGGGTCACAACTCCAAATTCAGCCTGATGAACCTAGAATCGACTATAGGAAAAGTAGATTTATGGTGTTCATACTATGCAGATAAGTAGCTTTAGTCTTAGTTTGTAGCTTCTGCATGGTTCCCTTCTCATGTCACATCACAATGCTATTGTCAGTTCCATAGGATGTGAGAGAGTCTTTTTATAATGTCATGATCTATGGCACAACCATTAGATTATAATTATAGCAAT
Organism: Anas acuta; assembly: GCF_963932015.1. Classification (NCBI taxonomy): domain Eukaryota; kingdom Metazoa; phylum Chordata; class Aves; order Anseriformes; family Anatidae; genus Anas; species Anas acuta. The sequence goes on along the minus strand of NC_088988.1, from coordinate 20,742,601 downwards.
GGAAGGAAGAGGGAATGGCTTGGCAATTTTTATTATTTTTTATTTTTATTTTGTTTTTATTTTTATTTTTATTTTTTTTAAAGGGGAGGTGACTTTGAACAAGACAGCTGTGTGGGCACACAGCAATATCCAATGGAGTATACTAGGGTTTGAACTTTGTCAGAAGGAGATATTATTGATAATGACGGAAATATTATTGTCTCTCTTCCACTGACATCTAACCTATCTTGCATTTGCTGTTAGGTGAAAGAAAGTATATGGATGTTGCTGGGGGACTGCTGATATGCTGCTTGCTTGCAGCTTGCTTTGACCCATGGCAATCTGTTTGTATACCTACACTACTGTTTTCTTGGCCTCTTTGGTGCACGGCAGAGAAGGGGCCAATAAATGTATTGGCTTATATGGCACAACACACATAGGTGGCCATGAGGGAGTTGGTGAACTAGTCCTGTATGCAGAATTTGGTGCAGAAGGGTCTGTTCTTTCCCCCAGGCTACCTTCTCTCAGCCTACGCAAGGCAGGAGGGCTAAGAGAGGTGATGCAAGGCAGAGCCAGTGTTTTCATTTCTCTGCAGATGGTAGTTATCCACATCTCTCCTTTGCGCAGCCTTTTCCCGTGCTATGTTGTTTTGTTTCATTCCAGTCAGGTTGCTTTACAAAGAGACAAAGAACAGATTCCAGGATAAAATCACAACTGCTCTGAAAAAGTGTTGTGTGTAGTGGTATTTGGAGCAGCAGTGAGAAGCTAAAAAAGAGGTTGACCCTAACTCAAGAATCAAAATTAATGTAGGAGAATTTAATGCAACATAAGGTATGGTGGAACAAAGACTACTGGAGATGGGGGGTCTCGTTTATATTCAATTACAGCAATCAGTATTCAGCACATAAAAAGAAGCAGCAGTGTAATAGTTTTCGCTGAATTCTATGAAGAAACAGGTAACTAACAAATATCACAAAACATGTCACAAATCAATTGTATTGAAAATTTATTAGGTTTCTTTAGAAAAAAAAAAAAAAAGAAAAAGAAAAGGAAGCAGCACAAGCAGGAGGAAAGACAGCACACAAAGATTTACTTCTGAGTGCTACAAAATATTGAACTCAAAATAACATTAAAGATGAAATTTGCAATGAATCTCAAGCTGCTAAATTCCCAAAGGCTGGGTCTGCCAAAGGCTCTGTTGGTTTCCTCTGTTCTTTTCTGTCTTTATTTAAATATTTTATACAGTTGTCTATGTTCATGTGTAGCGCGAACTGTCATTTATATTTCAGTCCACTCTAAAATGGATCTTAGACTATCTGAAGCTGTGCACTGCAGTGAGTAGTTTTGAATTGAGAGGTAAGTTGAAGTGGTAAGGACAAATGGAGACTGATATTTAATGTAGTTTTTGTGTACTTATATTTTGCTGTCATGTATTTTCTCTTAAAACTGATTTGTAATTTTATGGGGTTTGTGACATTATGATAAGATGTGATGTGAGTATGGTTTCCATTTAGAAAATACATTGATGTATTTTTGAGTCAGAGTGGTTGACTGTGGGAATTCTGACCTTGGGGTTTCATGTTTAGCAGTAACAACATGCAAGTTTAGATCTGCAGTCTTGAATGCTCCTTAGTGTTCTTTGGACTTGCCAATGTAAACTTTTAAAACAAGCCAGTCTTAAGCTATTCCGGACTCACTTCTGTGATTGGCCCACAAAATGTTAAATACCCCATGTCTCCGCTGTCTTAGGAATACAGGGCACATCTTACCTAAGAAAATTACGACTTAATCACGGAGCTGGGTCCATCACCTAGCAATAGATTCTCTCACCCATCTGGTGTTGTGGGACAAAGGAAAGAGCCCTTTTATATCCCCTATAAAGATGAATTGCAGCACTCGTGGTGGCTGGAGCACAGAGAAAGCTTCCTAATTTCTCCCCACAGGGTGGAAGACACCCAAGCTGGGTCTGGAGGGGGCACTGCAGGCAGAGCCAAGCCCCCACACTCATGCTGTTAGCAGTGAGCAGAGTGATGGTACTGATGGCAGAAGCACATACAATGCTCCAATTGTGAAAGCAGAAAGTGTTTCCTGAAGGGGTGGTGCTGCTGTATCCTGACCTTAAGAGAGTCCTGTTGCTGATATACATGTACAACGCTATCTATTAGATTAGGTAAGAAATGTTGAGCTATATTAAAGTGGACTTCTGCATTGTTTTTACACTAGCATCAGGAAGAACAACATTCGTAGTATTGAACTTCATTTCATTGGTTCCTATAAAATTAAACAAAAAGAGAATTCTTAAGAAACGGTGTTGCTTTCATGTTTTTGATCAGTAAGTCATAAAGAATAAAAATTTGAAATGAGAGCTATTAGATTAGGATGTCCAAGAAGCTTTTACTACTTGGAAGCTTTGACTATTACAGAATTGATAAATTGCCACTGAAATACAAGCAGCTCTGCAATATGATAGATTGAAGTTCATTTTTTCCCTAATGCAGAGTTAAGATGAACAGGCTTACTTTTTGCCCATCTTCTTTGCAGATCAAAAACATTCCTTTCTTTTTATTTGAGTGATCAATTTACTAGAAGAGCCCAACATATATGTTGTGACTGTAGTAAAATTCTTACTCACAAGCCTTTAAGAAGTAATACAGCATGTTGGCATTATGCAAACCTCAATACATCTCAGCACTGCTGTCCAAAGTATGTAGTATGTCTCCTCCACATAATACAGATACAAAGGTAATTAATTACATTTCATACATTTCATAGAACAGTATTTCTTAAAATATTCTGACCACATTATTAAAAAGTTAACTCTTTTAAGTAATGCTTCTGCACAGCGCTAGCAGAAAGACTTCAGAATGCTGTGGTTTAGTGGACTGTATTCCATAGAACGTATTCAGATTACTAAAATGTAGATCTTGGAAAGACACTTTAAGCTCCTGACTTATTAGAAATAAGTTGATTACATGTCAGTGTAGGTGTAAGAGTTTTTCATGGTTGCATAGACATTTTTGTCTAATAAATACTTATTATTATTTTATAAGCAAGTATTTATCCACTCTGTAATAAATCTTATTTTCTAAAAACCTTTTCAATTAAATAATACTGAAATATGCAATGAACATGCAATATTAAACACATACAGGGTAATGAAATATTATCGTATCCTTCAGAAAATATTTCTAAAATGTGTGATTCGCATCACACTAACCTATAGATAAATTGTGCAAAAGCTCCATTGAGAACAAGGTCTTGTACATCTGGATCATTGGGTAAATATTGTCTGCCAGTAGAGCTGGAGGAGAGAGAGACATTTCCATTTTTTAAATCAGTTCTGTAAAGAGAATCTTTATGTGGGTGTCCACACATAAAGTGCTGCTGATCTTAGGTCAGACACATTGTTTATACATTGTCACAGTAGCTTTTCTTTAAAGAGAAAGAAAATCACACAGGTGGCCCTGTGAAAGGTTCAGTCTTGCAAAAGGTTGTGCAATCTGATCCAGCAGAACACTTAAGCGCATACTTAATTTTAAGCTTAAGAGACAATATCTAAGTTAAATATATAGCTTGCTAAATGGTTCAGGATCAAATACATTCCTGAAAGAGGTATATAGAGTATGAAAATAAATTTACATACATGGATGCCCCATCTCCGGAGGTGTTCAAGACCAGGTTGGATGAGGCCTTGGGCAATCTGGTCCAGTGGGTGGCAGGGGATGAACTGGATGATCTTTATGGTCCTTTCCAACCCAAGCCATTCTACGGTTCTATGAAATTTTGTGGAAAAACATGTGTAGGTAGCTGGATAGGTAATTTGGGAAGCCTTTGATTTCAGTTCAGTGAATACTTTCATTTACAGTATTTTGTTTCACAATAATCCATCAGTAGTCTCCCACAGTTGTTTCTGGCCATGAAATTTTCATCTGCACAGTGTCTTTGAAACTTGAAGATTTACAGTCTTAAAGCCTGATTTGTCTCATCTTGATGTCATTGATGACGGAAATCCCAATTTTGCTTTTGAAAGGTATGATTGGACCAGCTAACATTTATTTCACCCTTGCAGAAGGACATATTGCTTGTTTTATAGATAAAGTATGCAAAAATAAGTTGAAGAGACTTTATGAACATTACACAGTAAGTTAGCAGCACAAAATCATAGAACCAAAGATTGCTTACGCTCACTCCCTTCCGTTATACTATACAGTTAATAACATGTGTCTGTATTTCCATAGCAATATTATTCTGGCACATGATAATGCAATAGTTCTGAAATATGCTTTCCATGTGATGTGTGAAAACATAAAATCTATAAATGTGCAACATACATGGATAGAAGAATTCTTATTACAATATGTAGCTACAGGCATAATAAATGGAAAATGATGAAAAGGGAATCTTTCTACTGCTGGAATTTTAAATAATTAGACAAATGTGCATAGTTCAAATAAGGCAGAATATTCTGCTGCTTGCCAGAGAAAGAGCGATGTACATGTATCAAAAGAGAAAATCAGCTACTGTTTGGTAAGTACCCTATGATTTTTCTTGACTGCTGCCATTTGGGCCCTATCAAGTCCAGTACTTACTGTGTAAATCAGGGGTGCTAGCTTCTTTTTTCTTGTTGTTGTTGTTCTGCCTTTTGAGAGGATAGTGTTTCGTAGAAAAACTAAAACCATAATGATACAATGCCATCTCTTCAGAGAAATTTTTATTAATTCATTTGCTTTCCAAGCGGGAGCTAAATTGGTATAATTGTGAATTCTTCGGCCTGCGGGCAGAAGAGAATCCCAGAAAGATGACATGCTATTTTCCTCTTATTTTTATAGACAGTCTTTGCATAGTACAGTATTAGGTGAAGCAAATCTTTGTAATTCATATACTTTTGCTGTGTTTATTATTATTATTATTATCATTAGTAGTAGTAATGATAGTGGTGGTCTTATTTTACTACTAGTAGTAGGAAGCATTGGAAGATCCTACTTACTTTACTAGTATGTAGGAAGGCTACATACAGAAAGGTCATTAAAAGATAGCATTCTGGAGATGATGCTCTATCTAACTGAAATCAGCAGGACATAGGAACTATGTCCTGTATGATGAATAACAAAAGAAAGGGCAGTTTACATTCTTCAATACATTTCTGCTCGATTAACCCCCAGTGGGATTTTACCCCTCCAGTCATGTTCTTTTGTTCCTCTAATCTTCTTTTGTATTTGTTCACTGACCCCAAGCATGTATTTGGCTTGTGACCCTATTTCTGTTAATAAAATACAGGCCATCTGACCAGCATTCACACCAATGAACTACAAGGTGATGATTACCTCATTGTAAATGCTAGGAGTTAGCAACACGCAGCAGTGTAAGGCTGATGGTTGGGTGGGCTGAAGATAACCAACAAAGGCAGCGTGAGCAATTCTGAACTGCAGCTTCAAAAGCAAGCTAAAGATAATAAACTCCTTCAAATATGTAATACTATCCATACAAGAACTGTATATCTCCTTATGTATTGTTCAGCTATTAATTAGTTGATAATGTTTAGGGGATTATGGCACAACAAAAAAACAATTATAGCTAAAATGTAGAAATTTTCAGTATCTGTATGCGTGGTAGCCTATAAAATCAAAATTACCCTATTTACATTTTGGGCTATCAATTATAATTATATGCCTCATGAAAAAATACATCAGCACTCACTGGTAATAATTTCAGTATGGTGTTTTGAGGCTAAATTAATGCTGCAAACCATAGGTGAGCTCTTTCTAAGCAAAGTATTATTTGTTTTTAAAGCACTAACAGCAATGTTCTTTTTTTTTTTTTTAGAAGAAAATGCATAGTAATGAACTTTCTCTAGATCTGTAAACCACAAAATCTTATGAAAAAGCACTGTTAATTGTGTGTTACATGAAAAAATCATGCCGAAGCCATTTATCAGATATGTAATCTGTGGCTCTGTTTTGTGACAGGAAGCCATTATTTCCAGTGAAAAAACAAATCTGTTAAATTTGAACTATTAGATTACAACAGGGTTAAGGCTGCTTCTGTGCTGTAAAGTCACATCAGGGTCACAGCCCAGTTCTAAAGATGTACTGCAAGAGCTTCATATCTGATTAAGACCCAAAAAAAATGATAAAAATGTAATGCAGACTAACAATACGGAATTATCTGATGCAGTTTCGGGGGATAGGGGCAGGGGGTATAACATCATTCAGTTTATTTGCATATGTTTGTTCTTTCCACTGAAATCAATCTCTTTGAAGGAAGCAAGAAAATTTTAGAAAAAGAAAATATTACTAATGCCGGTAAGAGAACACAGAAAAAAAAATCTTTAATAAACATTTATTTTCCAGTGTTGATTATCATTCTGTCTAATGTTTATTTTCATAATTTTATTTGATCCAAACACAAATAAAAATAAAGTTAACTCTACTTCTTTGAACTAACAAATCTATACTGTGGCCAAATTTAAAGCAAATTTTTAAGTGACTTTTTGTTTTACTCTTAAGCCACATAACAGATTTATAGGGTAGATATTTGCATAACTCACACCCTTGCCTATATAGGAATGTTTCTATGGCTAACAATATTTACCTGCTAGGGGCCTCTTCCCGACTTTATTGTAAAAGATTTAAATGTTCAGCAAGTACTCAACAGCAGTCAAGGGAGCTCCCTTGGTTCAGGGCTTTGGGTGCAGGCTCAGCCTGTTGTGTTATGAAAGTTGTTGCTGTTTATAGGAGTGGACCACAGCTCAGCTGAGCTGGCTGGTGGGCAGGAAACCCAGAGCACACTCAGTGCTCCCTCCCTGCATTTCCTACCCAAACCTACACCCCAGAGGGCAGGCAGAGAGGCAGGGCAGGATTTGCAGGCAGACCAGGTCTGTGCAGCTCGGGATCTCTGCATGAGGGGACATTGAGAGGCTTTGTTAGCATTTCTGACTGAGCACAGGTCATATCTTCACAGTCTTCCATCACAAATTTGGCAAACACATATGTAGTATAGACTTAGAAAGAATTACATTCCTAGTATAAGTATCATACAATTGTAAAATATGTACTATGATATTTACCATAGTACTTGATACTAGTTTTTTATTGGTGGACATGTTTAAAAAAATGTTTTAAAACTCTGCCAAATCACAGATGTACTCAGGTGACTAAAATCATAGAATTGCCACAGGTAAAATGACCACATCTCAGAAAGCAACCCTCTTGTGTGCCAGGTGGCACATTCTGGGGTGATGGCTGAGTCCTTGTCTGTAACAGAAAGCAGGTATGTCAGCCTTAGATTACAGCTAGTATGCATTCTACCTGTTCTATTCAGCCCTCCTGCATGCAAAATTTCCCTCTGATTTGGTGAAGGTTGCAGATAAAGACCACAGCATCCAATCTCAATCAGTCAGCTCCAGAAGAGCAACATGCTGGATAAACTCCCTGTTTGTTTGTTTGTTTGTTTGTTTGTTTGTTTGTTTTTTCTTAGGTTTTTGGAGGACACAAGCATGGGAGATTCCAAGATTTTCTGTTTGTTTTTCTGCCCTCCCATTACATTCCTGTGTTTGTCCCACTGCTTAGCCTAGCTGAACCAGGGCATCTGGTCTAATGATTGATTACCTCTGCAAGCAGGTCCAAGTTTCATTCGTAAATCAGCCAGCATGTGGTTGATGACAGGGACAAAGCCAACCCTCATCACTTCCTAAACAAATCATCTTCTCCCTTACTGTACACTTTGACCAAATTATGATTTCAACATTGAAATAAATGTCAACATTTCCACCATCTTCAGATGGAGTGGGATTTATCCATTGGCTTGGAAGTGTCGATGAGCTGTTGAAGGGAGTATTTTTAAATCTGGAGCTGTGTAAGTGCTTCAATAGATTATAAAAATATAAATAAATACAAACAACATAGATCTGGGCATTGCTAAAAAGCATTGTTAGAAAATGGACACCTTTAAGGATAATTCGGGACTAGTCCCCATGACTGCAGCTGATTGGCACTTGGGCAAGAATGAAAACTTGGGTTCTGAACTGAACTGTGTAAAACAGTTCGGGCTGCACCTTTTATATAAGTGTGTGTGTAAAAACACTAAAAAAAAAAAAAAAAAAAAAAGGTTGTTAACATCTACATCTAGTTCTAGGCAATGTAGAATACTTCTTGTCCTGGATGAGAGAGCCTCCAAAAAGGTAAGAAAAGGTTCCAGCATAAATATGTAGGAGTTCTCTTCAACAGGAAAGCATCACAACTACGCACATAAACCGAAAGGACTGCTTGCACAGTTTCTCTTTTTATTATTATTTTTTACCACTGTGAAAACAAGAATATCAGAACTGATACTGTAATTACTGTTCAGTTCACTTTCACATAAATATACTTAGGAATACAGGACTAGAAAAACACATGCTGCTTCAGGTTGTTTCCTTAATTGCTGACAGCTGTAGCATAGGTACATAACCCAGAATGGGCCCAGAGCAGCACCCACTGCAGATGCCCCAAGGAACAAAACTAGAGAAGTCAGAGAGTTATAGAGTATCAGTTTCTAGGGGGAAGAGTGGGAATTAGCACTCCCAGAACTTAAGAGCTTTATATTCTTGCACAGTCAAAAAGAAGTTATAATAGGTGTTTCATACCTTAATGGGTAGGTTTTGAAAAAGAGCTGGGGTAGGGTGGTGTGGGAGGTGGAAGGACAGCAGTATTTGAAGGAAACTGAGGAAATCTACTTTGCATTGTTTAACTAGTTATTTTTGTCTTTTTTAGTGCATTTTAAAAATAAAGATTCATAGCAGTGCTCATGTACTAGAAAAAACTCTCTACTTCTTTTAGAGAGAAAAAAAAAAAAAAAGGACTTTGGCATGTATAAACAGAGTTCCTTGTATTCCCTAATCCCTGAGACTGCACGGCTTGCTGGATAATTCAGCGCTAAGCACAGAATTGTGCTCAGCTTTCTTCCCTCCTCCCTTTTTGAAGTGTTTCTACTACACATATCTTCAGAGGTGAGCAGGAAGACTTGTAGACAGGAGCAATAATATCTGCCTGAGTCTGCAGCAGCCTGAAGCAGCACCAAGGGGTAGATTGCTTGAAAACTAAAGATGTTAGTCTATGCCATGCTAAAAACTCAACGTGTTACAGCTTAGAATAAATAGGAACATATGTAAAAATAGCACACTAGTTTACTGTAGTGATGGCTCTATTGCTGTTTTATATATCTAGATAGGTAGATTGATACTCAATTAAAATGCAAGATTTGAAGTTAATTGTGATAACATGCTTTGCTACTGATGGTCCAGGCACTCCAAAGCTTTTGTGGTACCTGGCAAAGGATGCAGCTGATGTCCTAGCCCAGAATTTTGCTGCAGAATTTTGAAAAGTCCTCTTAAAAACAGATCCCCTCTCTAGCAGGATGTCTGTGCTAGGGACTGAAACACAGCTTGTACCTCAAGACCACATTTTATATAGTCCCACAGAATTCTTCTTCCTTTATCTCCAGTAATTTTGCCCTGCTGGTTCTGGTCTCTTCCATTCTGCTCAGCAGGGTATGTTTTTGTTCTTTTTCTTAGTTGTTATTAATTTTCTCATAACACAACTATCTAGTATATTCGCATAGCATCCACTATCATGCTACTGAAACAGTTTTCAAGTGTATAAAATCTCCTGTTTTAAAACAGTAATAAAAGGCTTTTACTAAATAAATACACAAAGCTGCTTGCAGATCATGCAATAAGGAAATCAAATATGGAGCTCAAGTTCCCAGAACTTGGAAGGACAAAGGAGCAGTTTACTAAACAGCCTTTTCCCAACACTCAGAACTCTGATAATCTTTAGAGGAAATAATAAATCTGTCTTTTTCTTGCTATTCCCTAGGTTTCTTTTTATTGTTTATGTGTTTTTTTAAAAAAATGAAAAGTGTAGGTACTACTTACAAGGCAGCTCCCTGGTGTTTCTGGTAGTCCAGCCAAGAGACAAGATAGTGTGGATGGGAAAGGGAGATGAACAATTCATCCTGCAAAGAAATTAAAAACAAAAGTGGAAATCCCTTATAAGAAAAAGTGGCTGGGATTATAGCTGCATGCTTTCACTAATGATGTTGCAAACGTTTAGTCAGAGAGAACCTAGAAATCCAGTTGCACTTTATTTAAAATTCAGATAAGGACCACTCACCTGCTGTTAAGCTACTACAATTCTTTGAATACTGATAATTTTATGAAGCAGAATCCCCTAGAGTCTGGTAGTCTAGGCTGGATTCACCTGGAATACAAAGATGAATAATATTGCATATTACAAGCACCCAAGTAGTCACAATTTATAGAAATATCCATCTATGCTCCTGAAAAGAAAAAAAAAAAAAAAAAAAAGCATTACCCTAGGGTTATGGTATATGGTGATAAAAACCTGTGTGTGGGACTGCTTGGATTGTAACTCCTAGTGTGCCTGTTGCTGATTAATTAATAAACAAATAAATCATTATATTTAGCTAGCTATCTCACTACAAGACCATAATTGAGAAAATGTTTAAAAAAAATAATAGTGTTGCATTCCTCCCCATAAGGAAGCATTACTCAGAGGCACATGAAATGAGTACCAAAAGTGGCATCCGAATGGCTCAAAGTAGATATGTGTATACATTTTTAAAAGATGAGGAGCATTATGAACATGCTCTCTTAGCCTCCTCCTTCCCTTCTCTTTCTCCCATCAGGTGCCTTGTCCTTGCTCTCCCCTCTCATTTGCTGATGGCTGATAACACCTTATCTCCACCAGGGAAGCAACTGGGAAGTTTGCTCCTTCCTCACAAGACTGAAGGTATAATTAGAACAATGCACCTGCTCAGTCCTCCAGTGACTCGGTTAGTCTACATCCATGTCAAAATCCATGCTGTGAGGGTAATTTGATCATTTCACTTACTTTTTTTCATATACTTTATATAAATAAGCCTCCAGAGCAAGCCTCTGTTGAGTTGGTTCAGTTTAATTTCACAAATTTGTGTCAACTCTTTGTTGCTAGAAGAATTTTATCATTTGATCTCATGGATATACTTTAGTAGATTTGAGTACATAGTTTATTTCACTCTCCAGAATACAGAATTCCATCTTGAGTCAAAATCATATTTTTATTATCATCTATTTATATTTCAGCGATACTTACAGGCTTCAACTGAGATCACGGTCTTGTTGTATGAGACAATACAGAAACACACAATAAAAGAATGTTGGTCCCAGGAGCCTTGTAAGCTAACTAAAAGCTGGGGAAAAAAGGAAATATTACCCCCATTTTACAGATGGGAAACCAAAGCTCCGAGAATCTTCCAACGCAACTCAGCTCAGCAATACTGAAGAGGGTGTTCTGAAAAAGCAACCAAGTCCAGAATCTGTGCAAAATAAATGTAGATTTAAACCCTGCTCTACTGGCAATCATCAATGTACGTTCAAATAAATTGTAGGTGTACGATGGTATCATCTGCATACTGAGCATCCCAGGGCTCCCTCAATCCTCTGTGCTTGTTTCTCCCCCAGCACTACCTTTCCATGGCAGAAGACACTGGTTTTTAATGCTGTCCTCTTAGGCTCATGAAAATTACTCTATTACTGCTTCCTCTAGCACTTTCCAAAAATTAACCTCTAGTCTTGAGATGCCACAGCGGTGTCAAATCTCTCTGACTGTGACAGCTTCCAGGTTCAGCAGAAACATCAAGGGTCTTTCAGGTTCTCCTTCCCAGTGTCCAATGAGTAATGCAATCTTTTTGTCCTTGAACAGAGCCTGGAATCTCCAGCATTGGAATACTTTTCCTGCACTTTAATCTGATCTGCCCTGTAGTCCCTCTAAAAAACTGGGTCAGCAGTAGCCAACAGAGGGTATTCAGTCAAGCCCAAGCAGCAGAGAAGCACTTTGGCATTCCCTGAAGACAAAACAGAAACCAAGTGGAAATGGTAAGTTCACTGTCTTCCTTTCAGAGATGACTAAAGGTAGGAGGGGGGATTGCCTGGAATGAGGGTTGGGGTAGCAGCTGGCACAGAGCTGCTTGTGTCCCCCCTAAGCCTCCAGGGCTACTGCAAACATTTGCAAAACAGCCTGCTGAATTTGATTTGCAAAACTCTCAGTGCTAAACTCTTAACCATTCTAAATGTACTGTAACAGTGCCTTTTGACTAAAAAATAGTTCGGACTAATTGTTAAGGATCAGATAACAGGAAAATATTTCTATTTGACAGTCTACTATTTTTCAATTGTTCCTCTGTTACATATCTAAGTAAACATTTGTTCCACTTACCATTTCTGAGCAAATGACATGAATCATTTGACTAGTAAAACCACAACGACAGCTGTTGCTTATTAGAAACAGTCATCTTGTTCAAGGGCCTGCTATGAAGGGGTTCTTCAGGAAACTGTTTCTGCTTTTAGTGCTTTACAGTGTAATGAAAGCAAAGTTGCAGAAATTAGGGCATTTTTATTTCATCTATGTGATTGGCAAAACACAGGCACACACACAGAACAATCATTACAGCTGAGCTATTAGCCCCCAAGAAAATGGAAAATTCTCATTTAAGAATACAGCTAATGCTATAATACTTATTTTCTTTGACTTAGTAATGTTTATATGGTCAACCAAAAGTAGGATCTAAGGATCCCTTTGGAATTAGGTTATATCATTTAGACTTTGGGATTTTGGTAATGGATGAAATATGTATACTAGTTAAAAAGGCTGTACCAGAATATTTTTCACCATTCATGGTCTTTATAGGTCTTAGAAACAGATTAATTCTGGATTCATAAAAATAAATAAATAAATAATAAATAGAAACCTGTCACCAGTGGTCAAGACAATGTTACATCAGATGAAACTTCTCCAGACAGTGGTAAAAGAAAAAAAAAAAAAAAAAAAAAAAAAAAGGATTTAAAAGTACGATCAGGATATGAAATGAGGGAGTGCAACTCTATCTAACTGCAGTAAAATACTTTTTATATGAGTGGAAGTAAAATAAGGAAGAAAAACTTTGCCAAAAGGAACTTGAGGACAAATAAGTGAAACTGAGTTGGATGTAAAGATTTTTCCCTTTCTAGGATGCTGCTACAAATGCACTGTGAAGCATAAGGGCAAACATCTGTTTGTTTCTGTGACCTGCATCAAATGAAATTGTATTAAACAAAGGCCCTAACAGACATTTTTTTCAGACAAAAAACACTGGAATAGTATACCCTGTATGGTGCCCTTATTGTCAGGTTTGAAGGGAGAAGCCAAGGACTAAATGAGCATAGAGACTGCGCTGATCCCAGCAGAGTAGAGGGGAGGAACATTGGCAGGGCAATGTAGAGATGCTACCAAGAAGTCTGCTCTGCTGTTAAATAGGAGCACTTGTAGCTTTGTGGCTATTGCTTAAATGCATATCAAAAACAAAAACACTAAATCCACTTGCAAACTTTAAAGATGATAGAGTGAGAAATAAAAAAGCGAATTGTGGGATTATGGCAAAAGAAAAGGAAAGCAGAGCAAAGAAACTGGGGAGAAGCATGTAACTGAGGAGGCAAAGCTGAGGTTTATTAAAAGATCATATCCTGCCCTTCATTCACCCTCACAACACTCACTGATAGGAGTCAGTACTTTGCTGCAGCTGGATATTTAGAAGTCATTTGTTCTGTGTAACATGCCTGTTCTTACTAATCTTAGTCAAGTAAGTAGTCCATCCTCATGTGCCATCCCACAGCAGTCAAATGTGCTATTAGCATAAGTGATGATTACTTATCCATGTGAGATCTTGTGGGGATGGGTCTTTCAGCATCAGTATGCTTGACATGGCAGTCTTTCTATTATAATTTAATAAAATGGGGCCCAATTCAGATGCCCCAGGGAATAAGCTGGACTTAAATGGTGTTTAGGCCTTTGACTGGGCTTCTGCAAACCCTGGATTTCATTGAGTGAATAATAATTACTTGGGCAGGCGAGGGGGGGTTATTAAATTATATACTCAGTTATTTACCATTGCTCAGAGCATGGTACCTTTGCCAGTGCCTGAGCAAGTTAATGTACTGAACACTCAGAATAAGTCTCTTGTAAGATTGCTTTCCTGATAAAACAGGGATTGAAGAAATTTCATTAATAAATAGAGTATTTGTGCATGTTGGTGGGTAAATTTCATTCTCTAAGAATGCCATGCACTAAATCCGGACAATATAGGGCAGAGGAGCAAACCGAGTGTCACAGCTGCACCGAAATGAAAACCTCTCTCACAGCCAGGTAGACGGAAAAGGCCCAAGCCAGAATTCTGCAAAGTCGGGGGAAACCTTTTTGCTGATTTTGATGAGTTCTGCGTTAGGCCCTTACAGAACAAGCACACACAGGCACCCTTGATGTATCTTAGGTTTGGATGATTGTGTGTGGTAGCACAGTGAGTGCAACATCTGTGAGATGAATCAGTTACGCACAATCAGCTGCTTGGTGCAAGAAGGAATCAATCAGTTCATTTTCTATGCCACACACCTCTCCTAAGCAAGAACCCCTTAATTGCTGCATGGATAAATGGACAAAAGGCATCACTCATTCAAAGCACATGATTTTAAAGGGTTATTTGTATTTCTAATAGCTGATATTGTCTCTCTTTTTAATTTTTTCTGTGTGTCTTTTTGTTCTTCACTTGATTTCTGAGCAGTTACTACACTCAGAGTAGCTCCTGCATTCTGTTTGGACCTTCATTCTGAAAATCTACAGGCTCTCAAAGCATTTTCATCTTTCATGAATACTGTGGCATGTCCTTGTGACCTTTGTGACCATCTTCTTAGTCCACAGGTCTCCTGATTCCCAAAGCGTAATAGACGTAGGAAAATTTTGGATCATAATGTCCTAACCAACTACCTCCTGTATCTGCTCTTTGCTGCATATAGTCTGCTATTGTTGCAGAGTTTGTGCAACCCCGAGAGACTTAGACAAACAAACCAAACCAAACCAAACCAAATATATTGAAAATGTCTTCATTGATAGGAGAAAAAATACAGCTTAGCTGTTACACTGAGAGGGTTTGGCACACTAGACCACAAGTGAGGGACCCATTATGACATTTGATCCTTATCTTTGCTTGCTGTTCCTATTAAAACAATTTGCTGGTTTTATACCTGTTTCATTTTCAGCTTCCTAATCATGTGTTTGGGAAGAATTGTATTTATTAATTACTACAAAATTGTTTACCAAATCATGCATATTAAAGGTATGTATGCAGATCAGTCCTGTAAAATCACACATATAAAATACATTTTATACAGTGAATCACGTAGACTTATTGAAAGAGTAAAATCTGCATATTAAACAGGAGATATGTCCTCAGTAAAATAACAAAGAATCTACGTTGTCAATATTAATGAAAAATGCAGCAGTTTAGCCAGTAGAACTCTTTTATTCCTCTCATTGGAGTAGTACAGAAAAAAAAAAAAAAAAAAAAAAAAAAAGTTTGATTCCAGTGGATAGTTGTTGATTTCATTATCATATTAGAGAAAATATAGAGAAAATATAGATTACAATTCCAAATTATTCTGCCTGCAGTCCACACACTAACCATGTAAAAGGCAATACATGGAAAAGTTGCCTACATCATAAAAAATTAACTTCCTGCAAGGATTTTCTTGAATTGGTTTCAAAAGAATCCTGTTTGGCATCTTTCCTGCACTGAATTTCTGGAGGGTAACTGCATTATGTGCATGTAAAACATGCAAAAGGAAACATTCGCGAAACTCTTTCTTTCTGTTACCAAATGTGGCTATAGGACATTGTTTGTGTTTAAAAGAGTTTCCTGAAAGCAAAACTCCATGAGTGTAAGGTTATATGTATGTGCATTGTAAGATAACCACCGACAGAAAGTGAAAAACTATTCTCTTTCACTTGCTGTTGAGTGACAAAGGTCGCATATAATGATAACTTGAATATTCTGCCAACAGTTGATGATATTTGGCCCCTGCCAAAATAAATAAATAAATAGATAGATTATAAACAAATAAATAAATAGATGCTTTCCTCTCCCACAGCAAATGCCCTAGAAGTCTATAGAAAACAAATTAGGAATGCATTATTCTCAATGAAAAAAAGTCTCCATGAGAGCTATAATTTATTATTTTTTTTTAGTGCATGGAATAACATAAATCAAAAGAAGCAATGGTCTACCTTGTGTTTTGACTACTTTGACCCTCTTCAACCCCTGCCAATTTTTATCTCATTTTTGTTTAACTTTGTACATCACAGTTTAATTTTAAACCTGGTCCTGAAGACAGTGATGTATAGGGTACATCAAGTATAGCTTAAATTACCCTCTCCCCAGTGATTTGAAGTTGAGGGGAGGGTCTTACTCCGCAGCAGGGTGGGAAAGAGAAATGGTCAGATGTTGCCCTTTGAACCTGACCACCCTCAGCTACAGAAACATTTATGCCAGAACATCATTTATTGATTTTATTACATTTTAGAATCTTTTAAAACTGTTGGTGAAGTTTGCTGTATATTAATTTTTGACACATGCATATAAAAACAGAGATGTGGTTGACCAGAAACAATAAATATAGACAACAGTGCCCAATAAACTTACATCCTTTCACTTACAGGTTTCTGTTTCAGCTTATCATTCTGAGCAGCCTGTCTTTGAAAATAAATGTTCCTTCTCTGATAAGCTAACCAATTTGAAGATTAGAGATGCATTTGAGAATTAAATTTTTTTTATTTGATTATTATTGGGTCTTGTAGAAATAGAAGATAAATATTAATAAAATGTTTAAGTCCAATTCTGCTCACTTTACTGATGTGAGCATTTTAAACAATGAGACTGAACGAATTATGCAGGTTTTGGCCCTTAAACTCAGCACTGACTGCTCTGCTTTCTCAGTCCACTAAGAATAAGTCTCCCATGAAATGTTACATGTACCCAGCAAACTCATGAGCCCACTGCTGCCACAGAAAACTCATGCTGATGGGTAGCTCTGAAAACTCGCCATCCAATTATATACCACAGAGCTATGTATGTGTTTTTATTGAGGGGAATAAAAACCACAAGAAGCACTCTAGCAGAGACCACAAAATGGGTTTGGCACCTGTGTCTCCTCGGAGCCGAAGTTCGGGAGTTGTGTTATCACGTGGCCTGCTGACCCTGAGAGAGCAAAGCTGACCTTGTCTTACACGCAGGAGTCTATTGCTATGACTCCCCTGAGAGCACAAACCAGCTGCAAACTGCTGCAATGATTAACCCTTATGTGGTGTAGATGTAACATCAAGTCATGGTAATAAAGCTTTCACTGCATAACAGATCTCTTGCTTTGTAAATTGTTGCTCTTATCAGCTGCACTCTCGGATGTTATCCCTTTCCTGTGAAGCATGACTGCTGTGTTGTTCACTGGAAAGGCTACCAGATCTATAATGTCTGTGATATTTATTCAGTTGCTTTGGAGAGTAATGCAGAGAATATGCTTTGCTGAAACTAAAAATGCAGTACGTGAAAACAAAACAAAACAAAAAGGAGAGAAATTCTCATACATATGAAGCAATATATTAATTAAAATCCAGAATGCCTGTAGTAGATTTGAATCCAGGAACATCAGATTTGCTACAACAGACAACGGTATTGTTCCACTCAGTCCAGGCTCCTGCTTGTGCGAGTGATTTATACCTAATGTTTTGTGAAATGCAAACTCTTTGAGCCTGTGATGTACTTGTACAATTACAGTTTCGCTGTTTGGCAGGAGACAGGATGCTGGCAGCAATCAGTACTCACACAAAACAAGAGCTGTATAAGTCTAATTTTGCCATGCACTTCAAAGATGAGACCTAATTCTGTGGTTTCTTATTTGCATAGAAGTCAATGGGAGTTGTGAGCACATATCAGCCCATAATCAAAATTATAGATCTGTGAACAGGGCCCAGGCTTCCTCAGTAACGCAAAGCCTTTTATCTGTGTGCTTCCTACCCTCCAGTTCTTCCCTTGCCAAAGCTATGGCCACATCAAGACTGTGAAAGAAAAGGTGACCTTAAGGTAAGCCACAGTACGAGGTGATATTATCTGCTTCAGTCTGCAAGGAGCCAGGAGCGGTATCTCTGCTGCTTTTATCACGAGGACTCTCACTTCCTGGAGCTGCATTTCAGCAGGTCCGTACCACATCCCACCTGCCAAGCAGAATTTGATCCACACCGCCGCCCATCCAAGCAGCAGATTTGTGTTCTCCAAGGGGCTGGCCCTGCCAATCCTTGCTGTTACCCCAGCCTCCTGTGGCTTGGAGGCTGGGGAGACCAAGAGCAGTGCTACAGGTTGCAGGGCTCCAGCCACAGCTCCCAGAGCCAGCTCCTGTGCTGGAATCCAAACCCTCTGCACATCAGCCTCTTGGGTTTATAGCAATTGTATCTGGCTAGGGAGGGTTGTTTTTGTCATTTTATTTGGTTGGTTGGTTGGTTAGTTGATTTTTTGTGAATGAGATGATTTAAACTGAAGTACTTGCTGACTGCTTAAGATACTTGTTTCTGTTTGCAGCAGGCTTTTTTTTCTGTATTTCATTACCTGTTACTGGAAAACAAGCAGCTGAGCGTATCTGGGACTGGCTTGAGGTCCACTCTTTCCACATTCAACAGAACTGGGCAGAACTCCATGAAAGTCAGTGGAGTTAACACCAACATTTGCCTTGAGGTAATAAAGGTATCAAGTTTGCTTTTTATACAAAACCTTTTTTAAGAGATGGAATCTGTGAGGGAGGCAGCAGCGAAACGGAGCTCCCTGCGAGGTGCCTGGGGAGGGAGCAGGCCAGTACCCTTCCAGAGGAGGTGAATTATCAGAGATTTGTGACTCGTCCCTTTCTCCTCCCTGGTACTTCAGCTTGTCCTTAACAAGCTTGGGGCTGGCCTTGCCATGGGCTGCGAGAAGCTTCTCTGTCCCCCACTAAGGAAGAAGCTGCTCTGGGTTTTGGTGCTTTGCTCTTTGGCATCTGAATTCATCTGCTTGGAAAACATGACCTCTAGTTTCCTCTATTGCCTAAATCAGCCAGGATTGTTCCTCTCTCATTAGAGAGGGAGCTTTTTCCTGTAGGGCCTGCAGAGGAAAGCACTGAGGTTACCTCTCCATTTCCCCACCTCCCCCTTCATGGCATGCAAGTGCTGTTGTTTTAACACCAACAGCTGTAGTTAAAAAAATACAATCAAAAACCACATACAGGTAGAAAAACCGTGACAAAACAGTTAATGGTCCTAGGCGTGGCAGAAGCAGGAGGAAAAGTAAACTCACCAGCCCCTGCCCCACCTGCAGCCCCATCTTTCTCTGATCAGCATCTGGGATCTCCCAGCTGGAGCCTGTCAGCATCAGAGGGGAGCTTGAGGCCCTCTGGGAGGATGGGTTTCCTGGTGGTGGCACCTCTTGTCATGCTGGGCTCCAGTGGGCAGGGGCTGTGGCTGCATCTGACCCTTGGTCTGTGTTTGGAAGTGGGAGAGGCCCTGTGTGCCCTCTTGCCCGTCCATCTGCCAGCTGTTGTTCCTGCTTGCAAAGTACTGCTACTGGTGGTTGGGTACTCAAAGAGGCAATGAGTTAAGGGAAGTTATCCTGAGGTTATTTTGTTCTCTGGTGGGGTTTCAGTGTGAAGGGAGCATCTACTCTATTAGTTCCTGTTAATATCAAACCTCTACTTTTAATAGGATTTGCATATGGAAAGGAAGAGGACTGACCTTTAAATTCATTAAAATAAAGCAATTTCAAAAAATAACTTTAGTTAAAAGCATTAGTGGGGTGAAAAATACAAGAACAAATACATAGACATCAGTGTCTGGGTTTTTGGTAACGCCAAAGAGCAAATTATAGTAGGGGAAGATTTGCATCATCGGAATATGTATTCCAGCCTCCATACTGATATATGTAATATGGGGTTATCTTTGCATGGCTCCTCTTTCAGAATATATTGTCTTCTTACAAAATAGTCTCTTTTTAGCTCCCATTGGGCTCTGCCTTATAAATGAGGAAGTGGTCCTTGAGGGATTGGCCTGGCTTGAAGTGTGTTATTTAGAAAAAAAAATTGTATTAGAATATTAAGCAATATAATTAGCTCATTTCTTTGTTTTTTTTTTTTTTTTTTTTTTTTTTTTTTTTTTCTTTAATCTTACAAAAATGCATAGCCAAGTTTTAATTAAACATACTCTCTAGATGTTTGGATTGTATAAGAATTAGGAAAACCTCTCTGTATTTTAGAGGGATTCATTGCTTGCGTTTAAGGTTCGTGCTCTAGATCTCCGCTAGGCAGCCAGGTATCACCACTCCTGTGCCAGAGCAGCCTCAGTGTGGCGAAAAAGTGCTGCTCGCCCACCTGCGCGGGGGGCTGGTTGGGGGCCGGTAGGGGCTGTACTGCACCCGCGTCTCTCGTGTGGGGAGGAGCAGGGGGTGGCTGCCCCAGCACGGGCTGGCGCTCGAAGTATTACAATTGCTAATGCTAGATGCTGATTTCCACGTGCTGAAAAGCTTCTGTTGCCTTCACAGCAAGTAATCTAAGGCATAATTAATTAGCAACACTTCTACCACCATGCTTTTCGCGCCCGGCGCTAGAGGCACCGCTGCCCAGTGGTCCTGGGGCTCTGGCGGCGCCCCGCAGCCGCTCAGCTCTCTGCGTGAAGTGCGCCAGGGACTCAGGAAAACTTGGTGCGTTCTGGGAGCAGCTCAGCCGGCTCTTGGGGCTACTTTGTTATGCGGCTGGGGCCGTACATTCGGTATTGGCTCGGGTCCTGTGCTGCCTCGGGCCCTCACAGTAGGGAGAGGGGAAACCGGGCAGGTTCTTCTTCTCAGGGCTCAGCTGATAGCATCTGCTGAACACAGCCCTGAACATCTGAAGTTGGGGAAATTAAATAAACTGTGAGCATCCTTTGGTCTGTGGCTCTCTGCCTTTAAAACAATTACTCGCTGCAACCTTAACGGTAGTATATTAAGGGGGAAAAATGCTCACAAAAGAATGTAGCGTTGGGATGGAGCTCTGCCTGGTATTAGAACAATTACAGAGCAGATGCATCCACTCCAAGCAAAATGACCTTTTCATCAAGTTACAAAACATTAAAGGTTAAGGAATGTTTCAAAGGAACTTAATACTTTTAAATCAGGAAAAAAAAAAAAAAGCCATTCTTCAAGACCTGACTAAATCTGTGGGAAACTATAAGAAGACTGCTTAGGCATATCCACTCGTAATTTAAGTAACTCTTGTTCTAGAAGGATAGGAGGCATTTCATGCAGTCTGTTTTATTTTAAAATCAGAAGTGCTTTTTAAAGCAGAAATGGGATGTGATAGGAAGGAGCACCCAGTGAAAGAAACCTGCTCTGAAAGCTGCTTAATTGCAATTTTTAAGTCACATTTCTCTCTCTCCTTTGTGCACCGATGATTCGAGAACAAAGAGAGCGAATCAGTGACGCTGGGGGATTTTCCCAGGTAGTTTCCACGTCTCGCCCGAGCCTCCCGGTGCCCGCTCCCGTCCTGGCAGGGCGTGGAGCCTCGCCCCGACAGGCGCACGCCAAGGAGCGGCTCCGCCCGCAGCCCGGCCGGGCCGGAGACGTTGCTCCGGGGCCTGCCCGCTGGCTGCCCCGGCTTTGGCTCCGCGGCCGTTCGCTCTCGACGAGGGGAAGAGGCGGAGGGAGGCCGGGGGGCGGCTCGGAGCCTGATGCGCCCGCGGTGCGGGCCGTCGGAGCGCTTCGAGCCCTTCTCCACAGCAGTCGCCGGGGCTTTACGAGCCAGCTATGTGTTTTTATTTTGTTTGTTTGTTTTTGTTTTTGTTTGTTTGTTAAGTGCCCGTTGGCAGCGGGCCAGGTGGCAGCCTGCGGGCCCCGCACGTCCCCCGGCCGTGGGGAGGCGGCGCCGGGGCCGTCCCCGAACTGCCCAGGGCGGCCGGGGGCGTTCGCGTCGCTTCCCTGCGCTGTAACGCTCCGACAGTGCCAGCGGCACATAAAGGTCCGCTACTGGCAGGCGGATTAGGATTTTTTTTTTTAAGGGAATCTCGCATATCTTAATGCAAGCAATATATGCAAATCACGTAAAAAAAATATATCCGTCTAGGAAATAAGTTTCTGCGGAAGGAAAGCAGGGTTTTGCTGGGAGTTGGGCTTTCTCAAGTCCTCGTGTGTTCTTTCCTGTTGTGCAATGGATCTGTGCACAACAAAATCTTTATTGCGTTAAGTCACAGGCGGTCAGCGAAGGCACAGCTGCGTTAGCTGGGCAGTGAAAACTTTCAGGTGATGCAAGAAGTAAGAGGGGAATCCCTTCCTCTACTCCTAGCTCCCTCAAATGCCTTTCACATGAGCCAGCTCTGAGGATCACTGCCAGTTCGCACAAAGGCGTTCCCAAAGCCTGAAGCTAGCAAAACTTTGTGTAGGTAAAATTAACTAACCCCTCTCTGCTGGCACAATGGCTTTTGTTGTCACATATGGTGGAGTTCCAGGATCTGTAACTATTTTTCATAAAAGATTTTCCTACTGCCCAAGTGAACACATTACGCTACAGTAGCTCTGAATGGTATCGCTTATTTCCTTCAAAGCAGTGGCCAATTGTTTCTTCAGAGACCCTAGCTCCTTTCAAGGGAAGAGGAAAAAAAAAAAACAAAAGTGATAATTCAGCGGGACTGAGTCGCGGCGATAGACTTAATTTGAAAGTGCAGCCCCCGGGAGCGGGCGGGGCTGGAGCCACGGCTCTCCCCGGGGCCGGGCCGGGAGCCGGGCCGAGCCTTGCCGGGAGCCGGTCTCGCCGCCCCGCTCTAACTCCTGAACTCGCCGGGGCGGCCGCAGGTTGCGCTCCCTCCGCCGCGGAGCTGCCTCGGTGGCTCGGCAGAGCTCCGCCGCCGCGGGGAGGGACTCAGTAGGCACCGCCGGGCAGGGCCGTGCCGTGCCGTGCCGTGCCGTGCCGTGCCGTGCCGTGCCGTGCTGCCCCGCTCCGCTCCTCCCGGGGGCAGCGGCGGGCGCCCGCCCTGGGCCGCCCCGCTCCGGGAGTCCCCTGGCAGCGCCCCCGCGGCTGCCCCGGCCCCGCCGCCTCCGGGCTGTCGGGGGGCGGGGAGGAAGGGGGGTGCGTCTGGAACCGGCAGGTTTTGGTACCCCCAGGGGTGCGGGGGGCACCGGCAGCCCCCGGGGGAGTAGGATTGGCCCGTCCACGGTTACCTCCGGCTTAGCAGGGGCGCTTCTGCACGGCGGGGCGCTGGACGTGCCTGCGCTGCCCGGTCTGGTTTATTTCCCCCCCCCCGTGCCCCCTCCGAAATGCCTGGTCCTGGTCGCAAGGACCCCGCTATCCCAGTTGCGATTTTCTGAGGCTCGTTATGTGTCAGAACTGTAAAAGTCCTCTGGACAATTTACAGACAAAACATCTGGTTCGTTAAAGCAAAGCTACTGGACTAAGACAAACAAACTTTGCTGCTGTGTAAATTCACTTACCCAAACAATTTACATTCAAGCAAAGATTTTAGCCCGGAGAAAAAAACTTTTATTCATTTGTACTCAGGAGACTTGGGAATTCAGAGGCATTTTAAAATAATTTTGCTCTAATAAAGTTATGTAGATATTACAAAATGCCTTTGTTCTGCCCTCAGATAATTATTGTCGTTATAATGGTTATTGACAATACTTTGTGTTTCACAAAAGTGGAGTATCGTTTTCCGTCGCGGGCAGTTGTGTTTTTAAACAAACTTGTCAGAGGCGCATCCCTCCCGCCCGGCACTAATGCAAGCCGCTGCTCCTTTGTTCCTCGCCGGCAGAAAGTGGAGCGCTCCCCGCCGCCTTCTCGCAC
Organism: Anas acuta; assembly: GCF_963932015.1. Classification (NCBI taxonomy): domain Eukaryota; kingdom Metazoa; phylum Chordata; class Aves; order Anseriformes; family Anatidae; genus Anas; species Anas acuta. The sequence goes on along the minus strand of NC_088988.1, from coordinate 20,718,906 downwards.
CCCGACGGCGGGGGCTGCGGGGGACAGCGTTCCCCGGGACGGGAGGCGACATGGCGGGGGGGCGACACGGGCTGGGGGGGGATCCCGTCTGAGGCCCGCGGTCATAAGGCGCCGCCTCAGTGGCGCAGCCGGTGCGTGCGGTGGGAGGCGGCGGGCAGGTGAGCCCCCCCGGCGGCTCGGTGCAGCCGCAGGACTGCCTAGCTCGGTGCCAAGACCCCGATTTGAGGCTCTCTCGGCGTCGGGGGGCTCCGAAGGGCGCCTCCGGAGCTGCCGCAGGGCCGCCCGCCCGCCTCGAAGGCGCGCCGGGAGCTCGGCTTCGCTCTCTCTCGGTGGCGGCGGCCGGCACGGCGCTGTTCGTTTCTTGACCCCCGCGGGCCGCCGCCGTGCCTGCTCGTTGCCCCGGGCCCGCCGCGGTTTCTCCCGTGCGGGCAGGAAGCGGGCGGTGGAGGCGAGCAGCGACGCGGCACTCTCCGAGCCGGTGGGACGGTCATCGGTGTGGTGATCAGAGTGTGGGGCTAGTCAATAGCGGGTACCTTGGGTTAAAAGTGCCGGACAGGGAGAGCTTAGAGCTGAGCCTCGTGTGCTTAGTCTGTGCGGATGGAGTCTGGGCAGCCACCGATTTGTGCGTTGTTTGTGAATGTTACACTTAGTAGTGTTCTGGCTCTCCGAAACAGACCGCGAGCCCCCAAAGAAGGTGATGCACGTGAAGCGGTCTGCATTTCCTGCTGTAATCCGTCTGATAGAAAATTCAATAGATTTTTCTTCCTTTAAAAGAAAAAAAAAAAAAAAAAGAGAGAGGAGAAGAAGGGGGGAAATGGTTAGCGACCAAATCGTTCTACAACTTCCTGAGCGCTCTGGCCGTGCTGTGGCTGTGTCACTGCCGTGCACGTGTGGGTGCGTGTGCGCCTACAGCCGCTGCCCCTCTCATGCACACGCGCACCCTGGCACTGCTCACCGAGCTGGAAAAGTTCCTCCTAGGACCGCCGACGGAAAGTTTCGCTTTCCACCCCTCGCTCCCTCCAGGCTCAAGCTGGGCACCCCGCTCCCCGCCGCCACCGGAGCCGGCGCCCCCCCTCCCCCCCCGCTGAGGAGCCGGGTCGCTGCCGGTCCCCGGCGGGGCTACAGGGGGGCAGCCCCTCTCCCACGAACGAGTGCTGCTGCTTGGGTCGCCCCCTGCTCGCTCCCCCCGCACTGGCTGCGCTCCTGCCCCCTGGGCTCGACCCTGCCGATGGGGCCTAACCGGGGCCGGGAGGTTCCCGGGGGGGCTGGAGCCCAGACCCCCGCCGCTGCCGGCTGCCTGCCCGGAGCCCCCGGCACGGCGATGGGCTTGCGGCGCGGGGGGCGCGCAGAGTAACGCTGGGGCAGGGGCGCGGAATTGGGGAGGGGGGAGTGGAAAAAGAAAAGTTCTTGCAACTCGCAACCCCCGCCCCCCTCCTTCTGAACCCCCTCCCCCGAATTAACGATCGCCTCGGGGTGCTCTCGCAGGGGGAGAGAGTTTGGGAATGGCGAGTCCTCGGGCAGGAGCAGCCTTCGCAGGGCTGGAACAAGCGAGCACCCAGTCCCAGCGTCAGCCCCAGTCCCGGTCCCGGTACTTGCTGGGACTTTGCCGGGGCTTTGGGGGCGCTTCCCCCGGCGCCCCCCGAGCCCCGCAGCGGGGTGTCTCCGAGTTGTGTTCCAGCCTCCCCCGGTCCGCATCCCGGAGCCACCCGCCGTGCCGAGCCGTGCTGTGCCGTGCTGTGGTCACGCCGCGTCGGCTCGGCCGGCAGCCGCTCCAGCCCCCTGTTCACGCGTTGCTCGATTGCCGGCTTCGGCTGCTGCAGATTTCCCCGGAGCAGCAGCGGCAGCACCGGGGCCGGGCGCCGCTGCCCCTGCCTCCGGCCGCGCTGCCGCCGGCGAGAAGCGCATCCTCACGGGCTGCGATAAATTATTTAGGCTTTCTGCTTCCTAATTTTTGACTTCGAGGGGGAGGAGGGAGAAAGGAAGAAGGAGTTGTTCCTAATCGCAGCCCGGCCCTTTCTGCTCGCCGAGCCTGTCCAACACTTGTAAATACTTATGCGGCGGCCGGTTCCAGCTTGCCGGCGGGGCTGGGCAGCGCTGGCTGCTCGCAGCGCGCACCGCTCCAGGTCGCGCCCGGTGTGTTGTCGTCGCGCTGTGCCGCCGGGGTGACACTGACGGATGCGCCAATGGTGAGACGGACAGATGTTAGGGCGGATCCAGCGGCGGGTGCTGCCACGGCGGCGGAGCCCAGCCCGCAGCGGGCCCGAGCCGCCGCCGCCCGGTGCCGCTGCGGGTCCCGGTGCCGGTCCCCGGACGAGCAGCGCGCACGCACCCACGGCCGGGCGTTTTGGGGAGAGGGTAGCGGCTCCGGGTCGGCTTTTAAGCCGATCCGATCGCTCTCTCTGCGAGCAGACCCTGTAACTGTGAGGAGAAACCAGCGAGTATCAATGAGACGGAACTGAGCGAATTTGGCAGCAGAAGCGGCATCTGACAACTCACCATTTTCGCCTTTGCAAGAAACGTTTCGTTTTCCCCCAAGAGTAGCAATTTCCCGGGGAATTCACGCGACTGCGATTTATTTTGTTTTACTTTTTTTTTTTTTTAATCCTATAGATCAGCTTAAAAAAAATCGCCTCGTAACAACAACAACAATAATAGTAATAATAAAAAGCCAAACCTTCTCCACCCTTGACGCAAAGTGTTTGAATTTCCTGCAACTTGAAAAGGAAAGGCGGGAGCGGCGGCTCTGCGATGCGAGGACGCAACAACAGCTGCACTTAGTCAGGTACTGGACGCATCCCAAAGCTCGAGGAGCGGGGCCAGCCGAGTTTTTTGTGATCTTACCGTAAAAGTGAGATCATCCTTTTCATTATTATTATTATTATTATTATTATTATTATTATTATTATTATTAATTATTTATTATTATTATTTATTATTCCTCCCCGTGAACTTTTTTTTTTTTAAGAAAAAGACAAAAATACGGTTTGCTACTGTTTCTTTTCTTTCTTTTTTTTTTTTTTTTTTTTTTTTCCCCCTTACCCCCCCTCGATTTTCTCCCCCCTCCGGCCGGCATCGGGCGCCCCGTGCTGGGAGCGGGCGGCCCGGCGGGGGGCGGCCCGGCGGAGAGGGGCGGCCGGGACCCCCCTCCACCTCGGGGCCCGGCCCGGCCCGGCCCGGCCGCTCGGCTCCGTCCCTCCCCGCCGCCCAGGGGTGCGCAATCAAACCCACAGCGCATCGATCCCGAGCAACCGAGCGCGGCGGCGGCTCGCTGGTGAACTTGGACCAATAAATAAATAAATAAATAAAAAGAGGAAAAAAAACCTAAAAAGCCCCAAAAAGAGAAGGGAGAGGAAGCAGTCTCCGAGGAAGAGCCGAGTGGAGGGCGGTTGTCGCTGCCCGCTCAGCCGGCGGCTCGGCTCGGCACGGCGCAGCCCAAGCGGCGGAGGCGCGGCCGTTACCGGGCGGAGCAGGGCCGGCGGCACCCGGGGGCCGGGGGGGGAGCGGGGCCGGCGCCAGCCAGGTGGGAGCCGCCGAAGGGCCGGGGCGGTCCCGCTGAGGGGAGCGGGGCGAGGGGGCGGCCGGAGGGCAGGAAGGGAAATGGAAGGGGAAGGGGAAGGGGCTGCCCGGGAGCGCCGTGGGGCGCCCGGCGGGGCCCGGCCCCTCCTCGCCGGCGGGCAACTTCTGAGGGGAGCGGCGGGTGGGGGCGGGCTGAGGGGCGGGCAGGGGCCGGGGGGGTCTCCCCGCCGTGCCCGGGCGGCGGTGCCCGCGTGTGGGGTAGTGTGAGTGACACCGTCATCGTCTCGTTTCCCTTCAAGCTTCGCCTGTTGCCGCCGCCGCTTCCAGCGCCGGAGACAGCGAGTGGAGAGCGCAGGCTGGAGCCGCGCCGACTCTTGCCGAGAAATGCCCGTCTTTATGCCGTGATCTCCCAGCCCGGCCAGGCACCGGGGGAGTAGGGCGGGGTGGGGGGAACTGCGGGCTCACCCCAGCCCTCCCGCCCGCGCACCTCTTCGGGGGGCTTTCCCTCCTCCTTCCTCCGGGGCGATTTGTCAAACTTCCCCCTCTTCTGCCAGCAGCAGCAGCAGCAGCAGGGCTGTCCTCTCCTCTGTGCCGCCTCCTCCTCCGCCGCCGCCTCCTCCTCCACCTCCTCCTCCTCCTCGGCATCGTGCATGCACGGCAACAAAAAATATATCCCCAACCCAGCCCTCGAGCCGACACTGGAGCAGCTCAGCGGATCTCTGGGGCTGAGGCAACACTTCCCACCCCCGCGCCGAGGCAGCCCCCCCCCCCGCCGGCGGCCGCCGGAGCCCCGCGATGCCGAGGAGGAAGCAGCAGGCGCCCCGGCGCGCAGCAGGTACGGGAGCCGGCCCCGCTCCGCTCCGCTCCTCGCCTCCCTCGGGCTCCCCCACCGCCAGCCCTCCTCCTCGGCCGCGGGCCGGGAGACGCGCTTCGCACCCCGCTGCACGCCTCGGGGCTGGCCGAGGAACTCTCGGGCCGCGGGGGGTAGGGGAGGGGGGGATGTTATTGGGGTTAATTTTATTGGGGTTTATCTTCACGGTTTTGACTCCAGGGGTGGGGAGAGAAAGCTCTGTCCCTACTTTGTTACCCACTTCGGTATAGCCCCAACTCCGGGTTGTGGGGGCAGCACTTTGTGAGGGCCGGGCAGGTGTGCGAGCACATGCAGCATGCATGGGCCGGTGTGCTGGGGGGCGAGGAGGCGAGTTCTGGGCATTTCCAGCCCACACTTTAGCACCTACTTTTGCTTCTCTCCCTCGTAGTCTTCGTTATGCTCCATCCCCTGCTCTGACAGACAAATGATTTGTGATAGCCGGTGAAAATACTTTTTTTTTTTTTCTGTAAAAAGAAGATAGGGCTTGTGTAAATACATGGGACGTTGTGAATTGAGTGGTAGGGACAAAGTGATCTGGAAGGTCCGCAGTGTGACTTGAAGATCCAGAACTGGCTCCGTTGCTCAACTTTTAGCCTTTCCTCTCTTCCCCTTGTTCTGCACTGGAGGTGTCTCTGCAGGATGGACAGACCCACCTAGCTGGTCACTTTCTTTATAAATCTCTTCCATTAATCCTGTTGATTTCTTATTTATGAGCCCAGATGAGAAGCTGTAAAGGAAACCAAAAGGAAGAAAAAAAAGAGGGGGGGGTCTGTGTATTGTCAAATGACTGGCGAATGTTTCTGATACTGCCTTTACAATTTCCTCCATTTTTTTTCCAGAAATACTTTTCATGGCTTTGTCCTGATGAGTTTTTGTGCTTGTTTGTTTTGTTTTCCTCATGCCAGAAACGTCAACTCCAGTTAAACTTGGGGAGCATTTTCTGGAAAAGCCGAATCAAAAAGAAAACAGCGAAAAAATCCAATGCCAGACCCCGCAATTTTTTACAGTAATCCTTAGATGGGGATACGCGGTCTGGAAAAGGTTTCCTTGGCCTGTTGCCATCCTTGATTTGATAGCTGATTGATCGCCTGTCATCTGGCTGCCTTTGATCTATTCATTCCCGATAAACATCAATAAATCACTTGCCATGGTAACGCCGGGCTCGGTGACGTCACGCGTGGCCTGTCAACCCTCTGTCAGTGCCACTTATGGCTGGACGTGCCACCGCGACGGCCACTCCAGGGGCACAGTGCTGCGGGGCGAGGGGCAGCACCTGCGGAGGCCAGGGCTGGGGCTGGGGACCAGGAGTCGATCTCCGTGCTCTGCCCTTGGTCTGCTCCCAGGGGCTGGAACAGGTGTCCCACGGGCTGTGGCAGTGCTGGCGGTGGTGCAGCCGTGGTGGTGCGGTGGCAGCTCCGAACAGGTGGTCCTGCGGCTCCGGGAAGTGGGCATGCAGAAATCCAGCAGCCAGGCTTGTGCTCTGCCTGACAAGTCCTGGGTGGTGTGGTTTGGGTAAACAGCAACTGGTTCATGGAGCCGTGAAAATTACTGTGCGCGTTTCCGTTCTCTTCTCTGGCACACACATTCATCTAGTACTTTTAATGCAGGAAAGTGTACTTCTTAGCAGTCTCATGCCCTGTACTAGCAGTTAGAAAGTTTGTAAAGTTTGGGAGCACAGCAGTGATACAATCTAGCAAATAATATCTTAGCCAAATGCTTCAAGACAATATTTTGGATTTCTCAACCATGCCATCGAATGACGCGTCTCAACTTAATTAAAAAGGTGAACTTTTCTTAATACTTGGAAAATTCTCTTTTGTAACATTAATCTAGTTCTGCAAATTCTAGCTCTTCCAAGTATTTGACATGTTCTTCAAACAACTCTGCTTTATGTTGGGCTTTCTGTAGGCTGGAAGAAAATGTTTTTGCACTAAACACATTCTGAGGTATCTTTCTTTCCTTCCCCTCTCTGTCTTCCACTCTCCGTCTCTCCTTCCTTCCTCAAGTGAATCATCCATGATGATCTATCTTTCATATTTAGCAGAAGTGTAATCTCTTTAAACTTTTAGCTTTTTGATAGCCGCATTAAACATTTAGTATTGTGTGTAATTGCTTCCCCCTGAAATGCTGTTTTATTGGTCACATTGCAAATGATACTTTTTCCAATAGCAGTAAAAGCAAAAGCTGCTGCTTTTTATTATTTGTTATTATTATGTTTTTTAACACTTTAAAAACAGCTATGAAATAACAGGTTAGTTAAGAAATACTCATTACAAAAACTTGACTGCAGGACTAATCGGAGATGGAAGAATGGTTTTGCTCCATCAAAATGACCCGTCAAAACGACTTTGTTTCATATTTGATTTAATTGTCTCTCTCCTGACAGGCACATTCATCAATAGCTTAATGGTCAATCAGAAGTTGGCAGAGTGAGTGCTTTCATTCTTTCCCATACACTAGCTTTGGCTTTACTTTATCAAAATGCCTCTGCCTAATGGATATGGGGGATGTAGAATTACTGAAGGGCTACTTATTTGAGAAGAGTGAAAAAACAAGAACATTTATGCTGTTGATAAGTGCATGAAGATAAATAAGTCAGCTGTACGGGTTTTATTTTAAGACAGAAGAAACTTACATTTTTTTCCCCCTTCTTTTTGGCCTTAGAGCTGCGACTTATAAGGTTCATGACTGCTTTTGTGGCATACTGAGAGTGATGACAAATTGATTGCTTGGTACTGAGAGAGAAAAAAAAGAAGGTGGTGGGGGGAGAATTAAAGATGTCTGCTGATTGGTAACTCAGAAAATCCAGTCCCCAGCAACCTTGAGAATACTCGAGAATTTTTTTTCTCCAAACTGAAAGGTCCGCTCAGCCATAAAAAAAGAAAAGTTGTTTTGCCAGCTTCATTAGTGTTCACCTAATTAGCTGTAAACCTGATGGATTCCTGACAGCTTTAATGATTGGAGATGACAAGCTCCACGCAGTGTCATCCAGCAGAATTAGGTTTGCAGCTAGTTTGATGTAATCAAGTTGATATTACACAGTCCTGGTTGCCTTTAGTTGTGCATTAACTCAATTTTCTGCTGCAGGTGACAAATGGGCTTTGGTACCTGGATAATCATGTCATAGGAATTAGGGCCCTTTTAATGGTCTGGAGTAGAATAACAACAACAAAGAACTCTCAGCAGCACAGAGCTTGCAGACATAACAGACAGGTGCACAAATTCTTTATGTCTAGCCCAAGTGTTAACACCACACTGTAGAAGACTAAAGCTGTCTCTGAGAATCAAGAATCTGTAAAAATGGTAATTTCAGTTTGTTTGCTCTCAGGTTCAGCTGAATATCACAGATAGAGAAATTTGGGGGGAACGTCGGGGATTGCAGTTTTATTCCACACCTGATAAATCAAGAAGGTGATCAGGACTGCTGCTCCAACGACTTGTGTCATTTAAAGCAGAAGCGAGAAAATATTTATTGGTTAGAGGCTACTGTCTAGGAAAGCTAAGATACTGTATTAATAAAGGCCAGTCTTGTTCATGCAAACAGTAATTATCTGTCCTTAAATTATAGCTTTCACTCACAGCTTTTTTAGAAAACTATCTATTTAAAAGATCAAGAAAATGTACTTCCTATCGACAGAAATGACTTAATGCATATTTAGTGTAAAAATATATGAAAAAACTGAAGCTCTTTTGAAGAGGAATTGCAAACTAATGATTTGTTGGAAACTGATTTACTTTTTACATATATATACATATATATATCTTGAGTAAAACGATTATACTTTTTTAGGTCCTGCTAATGAGACAGAATTTTCAATCCTCTGGGAAAACAAACTTTTTTTTTTATAATATACATCATTGTTGAAACTGTAAAGATTTCTGCATACTTTTTAAGCTCCTCACAACTTTTGTGCTCACGCTCGAAAGATGCACATGGGCAGTGTGAATACTGACATACATGCAATTGATTTTTCAGGGATGTGCAGCACTTGCACTTCTCACAGACTTCAGGGCTCTTTATAGTTTATTTGTGACTCCAAAATGAGGCTGGGATTGCACTCCAGAAATTCAGTTGCAGGCTCGCATGAAGTTCTTGCAGCCAGATTTCCAGGCAGCAATGGGTTCAGGAAGTTGAATGCTTTAATTTATGGGAATTGCTTGCAACTGCATACATACCCCAAAAGTAAATGTAGCAATAAAGTAGACTACCTATGAAGGTACTTGCAGTGTCAGCCCATGGTGCGTTATTTGCCTCCAAACCTCCTGCCACATATTTCTCTGTTGGACAGACATTCTTCCTAGCAGCAAGCTGACAAAATGATTAGTTATGGCTGTCCTCTGCCTTTTTTTTTTTTTTTTTTTTTTTTTTTCGGCAAAGTGTGAGGAACAATGAAAAAAAAAAAAAAGGAGAAAAAAAAGGGGGCATAAATATGAAAAGGCCTGATAGATTCCACTGAATATCTGTCTGGAAAACAGAATTTTCCAGAATCAGCTGCCATTTCTCCCATTAGCTTGACAGCTGTCAATTAGGGCTTCAGTGCTCTCCTGGGCCACAGTTTATTGCGTGTGGTTGATGTTGTCATTTTGTTCTCAGTTTTGCCTTGAGCACTATCATGAGCAGGAGTGAAATAGTCAATAACTGATGTATCAGCAGTTATTTCTTAAATTGGCTTACAAGTCTGCATTTTTCCTCTTTTTACTAAAGATTGTTTTGTAAAGTGATTAGAATGAATTGTGACTGCTGCAGGGTTATGGGAAATGCAGTGAAGCTAGGGTGAGTTAGCAGGATTAGAGTGGTTCCTTTTTTGTCAGTGCTGTTTCCAGGATTAGTGGAAACTGTAGAGAAAAGATCACCTTCAGGCTGGAGCGTGTGGCAAATTTTTGAGTGTGCTCTGTGCACACTTGTGTGTAAATACATGGTTGCAGATTGTGAATGAGAAGAAATGATTTGCCAGGATGTAAAGTAACCTTACACGTTATCTTTCTGAGTAAACCTTGTAACTACCAGTTTTACGGTATGATAATCCGTATTTTAATCCAGTGTCATGACTGTTTCCTGGCAAATCCAGATATTGATTGTCAGATTTTAATAAAGCCCTATTTACAAGGTACTGCTAGCAGATCAAGCATTAAGATGCCTGAAGTGTTGCATTGTCAAGTAAGTGTGTATATATATGTGAGGTTATGATACAGTACCAAAAATAAAAGAGTTCCAGAGCGGTCGTGGGTTATCTTATCTGTGAAATGCTTCAGCATCATTTACTAAACAATCTACTTCAGGTCTTTGAGCCTTTTTATTATTATTATTATTATTATTATTATTAATTTTCCTTCTCTCTTTTTTTTTTTTTTTTTTAATTTGGTTACGCCCAAATTGTGGTTTATCAGCCTTAAATTAAAAATGAAAGGTGAATACAATATATTGTATTTGGTAACAATGATATGGACTGGTACATCCAGACAGATAATATGCAGTTGTAATTAGACTGAATAGACAGGCATTCATTTTTAAATTCTTTGACACATGCATAAAATAGTCATATAATAAGATAAGATGACAATTTTATGTTAGGTTGATAAAGTGTCCCGATACATGCATTTAAATGTCTGTAAGCCTTTTTTTATCCAGACAGATTAATTCTAGTTTCCAGCATTTGCAGTTAGACATTAAATTAATTTTAAAAATCCTGCTAAACAATGGATGTGTTGCATTTTTTTGGTGTCATTACCTAAAGCAGGAGGATTGAAAAAAATTATTCGATTGATTTTTCTTGATTTCAACATTTAAAAAAATGCATAAAAATTGGCTTAAAGGATTTAAAGTGCAGTCCATGAGAGGCTGTATTGTAGTTTTCTTAAGTATAATAATGCAGAATAGAACATTGTAAGAGCTTGAAATTGTTTGTTACCATTTCCATAAAAAGAACTGTAAGATTTAAAGTAGGTAGAGCTTAATTTCAGAGACTGCAAGATTTAATTCTACCAAATTTCCCCGTTCTTGCTCCTAAAAGATATTTTGGTCACCTCAATAGAGAGAGAATCTGCTGAATTTATACACTTTTCGGTGCAAGCATCAACTTCAAGGTATTTTTCAGAAAATGTTCAAAGGTTTTTTTCCCCAGGGATAGAGGGAGAGTGGGGAAGGAGTTACCAGAAGACCCCAGCATGTCTGAAAGCTCTTTGCCAGTTCTATTACCTGGCTTGCTTGGACAGTAGAGTTGCAACTCCTCAAAAATAATCGAAGTTGGACTTAATTATAAATTATTAATTAATGCTGTCAGGACACATGTTATTAATTATGACTCTCTCTTCTTCGTTCCGAACAGCTGTTGAGAATTGCTAAGTTCACTGTATTTATTGGTGTGGGAGTTCACCCCAGGAAGAGCTCTCCATCCCCAGTGAGCGTTGCTGCTCACCTCCCATTCCTTTCACACTGGAGGTTGTTTGTAAGCAGCTAGGCTCAACTTGGCCTTGGTTGGAACGGGTAGAAGCTGAGAGGTGATTAAGTGTCCTCGCAACTAGGTAACGTTTTTATGGGGGGGAGGAAAGGAGGGGCTTTTACGTCCTATTTTAGCAAGGTTGAAGGGTGGTAGAGAGGTCAAAGGGGCTGACCAAGCCATGGCAAGTGGGAGGAGAGGGGCGCTTAGGCCCTCCTGCCAGGCTACTGCCAAACTTGGCACATTAGCATAGGGGGAAGAGCTGTTTTGTTATTCATTTGCAATGACTCAAATTCATTTACTTTTGATATTTCCATCATTAAATTGAGCCCTCTGTTTCAGTTTCTTATGTGTTCTTTGCGGAATGCATGTTGCATAAAATAGGCAATTTTTAATGAACAATTTAATGTAAATGGGTTCTGAATTTAAATTAATATTAATGAAGCTTTGAGTGAATTTATTTTGCATACGTAACGGCTTGTAACTCTTTCACCCATACGCTCTTGTGTTTATGTACTAACACACTGGTTAGGTGAATTGGCTAGTTTTCCATGTTTTGTGATTAAAAAACTTTAACGGATTTTACATGGATATTGGTGCTAGTGCAGCTTTATGCAGGTTAGCATCTCTATTAAAAAGTAACTGCCTTTATGTTCAGATTTCTGTAGTAACCATTTTAAACGTGTTACCCTACTATATATTTTTTTCTACTTCGGTTTCTCCTTTAAGCTCAGAGAAAAATTTATTCCAACAACAGTCACCACAGTCAAGATGTTTTCTTTCTTTGGCTTACCTCTAATGCATTATGTATTTAGGAATGATGGGATGTTCTATAATTAATTCTGTTAGATGTAATTGCTATAATCACTTTGATGCTACACATAATAAAAGTAATATGGTAAGCATATGAAAAAATGTAAACACCTTATTGTAACACTTCATGTAAAAATCTTTTAAAAATCTTGTTTAGAGCGGAACCTCTGCTTCTGTATTTTGTCAGAGGTAACATTTTCTTTAAAGTGCATTGCTTAGTAAAGAATGCATTTTAGATATTGAAAGGAGTCCGACTGGCAGATTGTCTTATATGTGTGTGTGTGTGTTTCTGACTCTGTACTCCGTTAAAGATGTAGTTCATTAAGAAAGCAATCTTCAGCGTTGCTGCAAGTGACATGTAAATATCACCGTATATCTCGTGAAATAAGAGATGAATTTGTGCACTGTATTAAAATCCACTATGTAGTAAATAATGTGAAAGTGGTGTTGTACAACTGAAAGCTTTTTTGTGGTGCAAAATTACGGGAAATATAAAATGTATGAAGGGTAGCATGTAACTAGAGAGGGAGTTTTTCAGGCGTAGTCCCAAGTGGGGAAAAAGACTGTAGAAGGTGATTCTCCCCTCCTGCCCCCCTTTTTTTTTCCTAGCAAGTAGCTTTGAGTTATTGTTTGCAAACACAATTTTTGATGGGGAGGAAATGAAAAAAATCTATGCAATGGGTTAAGCTGTGTAGTTGATATCCCTGATTCTGAAACAAAAAATGTTAATGTGGCCATAGTTCTTAATTAGTTGCACACCATACTTAATGCTGCAAAGGTCACTTGGTTTTATGATCCAGCTTTGTCAATGAATTTGTATGTTTCCCCCCAAATTTATATGTTACTCTTCTATATTTTCTAAGCAATTGAGTGTGCAAATCATGGTTAAAATGCAAACTGGAAAGAAAATTAGAACAATCTGTTTAGTGTGGACAAAGGAAAGTTTTTTTTTTTTTTTTTTTTTTTTTTTTTTTTGCTAGTGTTATTTTCAAATAATGCATAGTCCTAGCATGGAGAGCAGAAGTATTACATTTAACTTCTGTAAGCTGAACAAACAAACCCCAACCAACCTCTCTGTGGACTGTTCTAGGGAAGAACAGAATAGGGCGCTGTTTTTGAGTATCTCTGGAACTGGGCTCAGTGCCTGAAGTCCTTTTCCTGCTAGGTCAAGCCTGTTGCTGGAGGGCCAGATCTCAGCAGGGGCCTCCTGGAGGCTTGGCGAGGCTGTTCAAGACTGGCAGCCATCAGTCATCCATCTGTGACACAGAGTCTGTTTTTGATGGCAGGGATGATAAAAGGCCTGGGAACTGTATAGGCCCTTGTAATCAGGGCCAGTGCTGACATCCTTCTCAACTTTGACAGCTTCTTCCTTTTCTCTCTTCACCGCCAAGACTGTCTCAACTGATTTTTTTTCTCTCTCTTGTTTCATGTACTTGATCAGTCTCAGATGCTGGGAATTATTTTTTTCTGAAGGGAGGGGGAGTGTTTCTTTTGGTTTGTGGGTTGGGCAGGTGTGAGAGGAAGTCTGTTTTTTTTTTTTTTTTTTTTTGTACTGTAGGCCTGTTGCTAATTAATGTTCCTCCATAAGATTCTGTCGGAGTTGAGTAATGTTTTTGATCTTTATGCCTGATAACTGCATACTTAATGAGATTTCAAAGCTGTGAGTGCAGCTCCCTACAATTATTGACAGATGCCTTTTCTTTGCCATTGGGTTCAGCTTCATAAATCCTCCTGCAGTAATGAGGTTCAGAAGTGCCACCCTGCCAGTGAGCTAATGAAAGAGGGGGGGGAGGGAGGGAACAGCTCATGCCTGCCTGACACATTTTTTTCCTTTAAAATTTACTATGCAGATGTCAAGCTGTGGGACGATTACTTCAAACATGCTAATTTTTATCTTGCTTTTGTGTCAAGCCTGCATGCCATTCCCTCCCCCCCCCCCCCCCCCCCCCAATAATAAATAAAAATAGAAACCTCAACCTATTTAAATTTTATCAGGGATCATAACTATTGAAGACTTTGATATATGTGTGTTCTTTTCCAGTTTCCAGTCAGTGGAGCAGTTTTTTGAAATCCGAAGGGCAGAGAGAGAGGATTAAAAAAAAGGGGGGGGGGGGAACAAAAACAAAAAAGCCCAAACCCCAAACTCCATCAGCCACCCGCCGGCCTGCCCTAGCCATGCACTTGAAGCAGCACAGATTTCATTTTAGAGTTCTGAAACTAAATCCTGGCGGAGAATAGCCGCACCATGCCAAACAGTCGATTTCCTTTTCAGCAGAGCCATCCATCACGGACCCACCCTTCTCTCCCGACAGAATGACACGTGTCATTTATCATGCGGGCCCCACCAGGCAGTGCGGGCAGCAGCGTGGGGGCAACACGGGGCCGTGGGGGCCGGGGGCTGCCGGCCGGGGGCTGCTGGCCGGGGGCTGCCAGAATGACTGTGGAGGTGGCGTTCCCCTGTCTTAGTTCTGCGTTGCACCGCTTGGCCCCCTGAGGAGCTTTCCCTCCTGTCCTCCCCCTCTCTTTTTTTTTTTTTTCTCTCTCTCTCTTTTTTTTTTTTTTTTTTTTTTTTTTTTTTAAGTTTGGCAGTTGGGAAAAACTGTCTGACACGTATCATTCAAGCAGCACCAGCTTGCTGGGGGTTGTGTAAATGAATCTGGGAGCTCTTGGTTTCACATGATTCAAACGTGCATTATTGAAGATGGATGTTCCTTAAAAAAAGATTGATGATGGATATCAGGCTTATAGTGCCATTTATCATTTTGAATATTATTTAGACTTGCCGTGTAAAGCTGTAACTTGAGAGTTGGATGAGCTGGGACAGAATGGAGGCCTCAACGTGCACGCTTTGATTGATGGCTTTGCTTTCTCATTGTTTGTTACCAGATACTAGCCAGTCATTACAGGAGTGCCTTACAATTGTTTTAGGGGCTGGATTTCTGTGTGTGCATCTGTGTGTGTTTGTATAACAGAGAGACAGACAGGCAGAGACAGAGTTAAGTTTTTAGCGAGAGCATTTCAATAATTGTAAAGAATATAGACAAAGCTATGGCCCGTGCAAGGATACCAGCAGTCTTTGTATGAATACAGCTACATGCTGTACATAACACTAAAACATAAGCTGGAGTGTGGCTGTTCCAGCATAGCATTGTCAGACATCATCAGTACCAGCATAGAGATATGCTGTAAAAATGTTCTTCTGAACAGATTAACAGAATCCACTTTCCTTTTGCTAATAGGCTGTGTTTTGGTCCCATAATAGCAAAGAAAACAAAGTTCTGGAAGATAATCATTTCAGAGTTTACATTTTTCTTTTCTATCCACCCTCTTCACCCAAGGCTGCAGATCTTCGGATCTTGGTGTTTAGTGCCAGGTGTCCAGAAGGCTCCTGGAGGCGGATAGCCTGTCCACACAAACAGCCAGGGCAAGCGCTTCCCTTTTTGAAGCACCTCTGCTGGAGCCAGGACACTTCCACCTGCTGGAAGAATTAAGGAAGCAGCTTTATATTGGCAATTAGGTCTTAACCTGGGAGTACAGGCAGCGGTTTTCCTGAGATGGACACTCCAGCAACAGAGTGGCGTCAACCACAGGTAGTGCCAGCACTCAGAGTGGTGAGGTATCCGTATACAAACGTCCCCGGACAAGCACCATGTGCAGCCCCCTTAACCTTGTTCTGTGTTGACAAACTATTGCATGTTTCTTGCCTGGCATGTTGTAGAAAAATCAAATAAACGGGAGTAGGAGGCAAAATTAGGCTAGAGTAGCTTTTTGTTGAATCAGTCTTGAACTTGCACAGGTAGATGGCATTTTTGAAACTCTGCTTGTCACGTGCACTTTTTCTTTGATTGCGAGATGCCTGCCTACCAAGAGGGAATTACAGCAACATTTAATAAACAACACACTGTATTTAGGTTGTAACATGTTTCACAAAGCCATCAGTGACTTTATACAAGTTTTACAGAAATGAATTTTTCAGAAGTCTGGCGTTTATTATTCCTTCTACAAACTCAGTTCAGCTTGCTTTTGGTACACTCTGCCAGTTGCTGAAAGGAAGATGAATTCAAGTTTATGCACTTCATTCAAGTCCAGCATCATGAGAAAGCCCTGTAAAAACATAATATTTTCTATAAAGCCTTCAATGGTAGAAGGTAAAACTTTGATCTCCTACCACTGCAGTTGTGTAACACAGTAGGTAATTGAAGTACAAGTGCCAATTTGCTGGAACAATTGTAAACACACCTTGATACAAATGGCATCATTTCATTCTCACTGATTAGAAAACTTTGCTATTAATAGACACAAAGTCCATTTCAGGTGTAATTGGTAAAGAGCTGAGTGCACTCATGGGAAGAAACGTTGTTTTGTTTTTTGTTCGCTTTTATTCTTATCCCTTTTTTCAGTTTTATAGCCAGAGACATGATTTATTGCAGCCATCCATCTTTGGGGCTCATCCATCACATCCTGGTTGCTAGGCAATCATGGCAGCAGCTGTTTGCTTTGAATCAGACAGAAAAGTTGTCAATCATCAAAGGCAGGTGAATAGCATTAGAAACACGCTATTGTCAGACGGAATAATTAATCAAAGAGAGAAAAGATAATTAAAAAGATATGACCCTTGCAAGTACTTGCTCTGGGTTGCCTGGAAAAAAGAAAAACTGCCTGGTCTTTTCTAGACACTTAAGCAGCTGAGGGCTGATAAAATATGCACTCTGCAGTGCATAGTTTTTAATTAATTGAAAAAGGTTCAACATTCAAAGACGATGCTGGAGAAAAGTCTGATTATAAGCAGAAGTAATATTTATTGTTTGCGTGAAAGGCTTGACATGGAGTTCTAACTTTCTGTCACAAATCTCCACCGTGCTTGCACTAAGCCTCTTTCAGCATTGCTATCTCACTGGCAGTTACTGGAGTGTGTGCTTAGTCCGTCCAAGGAAGGGTCCTATGCTTTTCAGCCAGCCTTTTCATTCTGGGCCACCTTTTCAGGGTATTGTCTCATTTGCCATCCTGTGCAGCAGCTATCGGAGTTGCACAAGCTCTGCCATCAGGAAGGCAGGCAAAGCTCAGCAAGCCTGCGCTATTGCTCTTCGTTCGGTACAGGAAAGATGTTGATCTCGTTTCCGATCAGTGCATGGAGTAGCAGGCTCTGTGAGCGGGTTCCTCAACCCAGTTTTCCAGCAATCCTATTATTTTTAGCTGGAATGATCAAAATCAAAAAGCCTAATTTCCAACTCCTTGGAGTTGGGATTACCTGGCAGTAGTTTCAGCATAGCGTGCCCCAGGACAGGCTACGTAGAAATGTGCTTCTGGTGGAGTGATTGCTGACCTGGTGCCTGCAAGACAGCTGGATAGAGCTCATACTGCCACCGTCCACAGATCAGGGGTACTGGTCGGAATGCTATTTTAGACGAAAAGCTGGATGTCTGGCCGTAACACTACATGCTGTCATTATGAGAACGGAATTTTGTATTTTTGGCTTTTGAAGCTCTAATGTAGACCAAGAAAATATACTTTGGCATTTGTGGTTGTTCAGAAGCTAAGATGTCAGCGGACATACTGATCATAGTAGAACATAAGTATCATGATTGCATTAATTGAGTTTTTGTTTAGAATATTTTGTAAACAGTAAAACAGAGGTGAAACAGTGAAACACTTTCCTTCTTTTTTACTGTTTCATTTTTGACTTCATACTTTTTTACCCTGACTTACAGGAGTGGACAAGGAAACTTCAAGTTTGTGAAGCCAGGAGAACAAAAATACTATTTTCAGTGTTAAAACCAAATAGCAGTGTTGATCACCAGTATGATTTGCAATATATGCTGTGAATTACTGGGAATTAAAAACAGCTGAATGAAATTCTTGTGCACCATTATTGCACATCCCATCCCTTTCACACTGGATAATTCCTTGGATTATTTTTTGCTTAATTCCGTGCAGCAGTGTGTCAAGAGCAGCTCCTCTGTTAATTGTGTAGCCTACATCACATTTTCTGCTCTCACACCCTATTTCACTTGTAATCCTTCCAGTATTTACTTAGAGAAGGAGAGAATACAGCTAAGAAAGAGACAGGGTACCATCTGAGAGCTGGGTGTGACACATCTGCTGCATAGATCTATATGGTTCCAGCGCTGGTAGGAGGAAGCTAAGGCTGAAGTTAACTTGGATGATTTGGAGAAATCTGTAGCTTCAATTAGCATTTCCTGTTAGTGAACTCTCTGAGCAAATGTTCACCAAAGTCTGTATGAGAAATACTAAAATCTCTCTGGAAGCACAGCAGTATGTATTAGCATTATATATTATTATTATATTATTATTATTAGAATTATTATATATTATAATATATATTCATACTTACACTAATATATATATATATCAGGAATATAATACATGATATATATTTTAAATATGTATATATACATATAAGGAATATCCTACATATGTTGTGTGAACAAAATCACCATGACACATGGCTAATGGCACAGCACTTCTATGTAAAGTTTGGATGTTGTCCAGAGTTGTAGGCAAGTACATTTTTAATTGGGATAACTTATTTTTTTTCTACCATAAGTAACAATAATTCAGTTTGACATATTACTGGCATTTTCTGTCATAGGTGTGTAGGTAGGCCCTTTGCCTGTACAGGGCAAACAGGCAAAAATGTTTGTGTGTGGGCATGCCAAGCTTTCTCCAGTGTGTTGTGTGTATTATATAAATGAGGGATAGTTCTGCCTGTGTGTAAGGTAACATAGAATCACAGAATTTCTAGGTTGGAAGAGACCTCAAGATCATCGAGTCCAACCTCTGACCTAACGCTAACAGTCCCCACTAAACCATATCTCTAAGCTGTACATCTAAACGTCTTTTAAAGACCTCCAGGGATGGTGACTCCACAACTTCCCTGGGCAGCCTGTTCCAATATCTAACAACCCTTTCGGTAAAGAAGTTCTTCCTAAGATCCAACCTAAAACTCCCCTGGCGCAACTAGGACTACGGAACTCTTTCCTTCTTTGCTGGGGAACTGATTCTTCTCCTTTTGCATATTGCAACACCTTTTCTGCCTTTTCTAGTATTTGCTTTGTTTCAGATCTGCTCATCACAGTTTTATTTAGTGGTAGAGGAACTGTGGCAGTAGTTCACTCACGGAGGGATATACAGTGCTAACATCAATTGTGTTGGATAAGAGATGCAGGGATAGATGTTTGTGTGTTGTAATATAGGTAGCTATTGTTTAGTCCAACAGTGGTTTTCTAGTAAAAGATAGACAAAAGTTTCCATGACAATGTTTCCCTCTGCTCATTAAATTTAGGTGATTTTTTTCCTAGTATGTACTTTTCCATGTATGTTCTCAAGAGGAAATGGAATAGCTATTCCCCATTCTCGATATTTATTGATTTGCAGGTGAAAGAGGTTGGACTCTATGAAAGGATTTTTCTGTCCTAGCCCCTTCTTCATCCTTCCCCAAATGCAGGTTTCTTTTGCATTTCTGTAAAAGAAACTGCTTGAAAAGTTGAAATACCTTGGTACTGAGTGTGCCAAAGCTAAATTGCTTTTTTGTTCATATGAAGTGAAAAATGGACAGAGTCTGTCAAACATTAGAACTATAACAGATAGTAAACTGTGCTGCTTTAACTGGTGGAAGAATGTGCAAAGGGAGTTTAAAATAAACAGTCAAAAATAATCAAGCATTTGCCAGTGTTTAGCTCACCATGTTAAGCAGAATACAGTATCTCAATAGGAACCACTGGGTTGCATGATATTTGTATACTGAGGAAAAATATGCTGAGGAAATACAGATAACATGGTTAGCTGAGCTGTGTCCTATGCTCAGCTGCACCAAATACATGTATAATGCTTCCCCCTTCCCTAGTACATACACTTGGATATACCAGCCTCTTCCAGTAGAGCTCTCTGGCTCTACTTATCACTGCTACCTGTCTTACTGTAAGAGGTCCATAGTACTTTTCACTGTCTTTAGAGAGTATTGTGTCCTTAAGGGATTGATAGTATGTGTTTACTTCTGAAGATTTTTGATATGAGATACTTTTTATTCCGCATTTTTAAGGTCAGTTGCCCTTTTTATTCCTTTCAGTGTAGCTTGCTTGCTGTTCCATCTTTTATATGCACAGTGACTTTAAGGTTTTGGTCCTACAAGCCTGTGCAGTGATACAGAAATATTTCTTATCTCCAGTTTTCAGTTTGTCAGCAGCATACGAAAAGTCTTCTGCAAGCTAAGCCTGAAGCTTGAAAGATGTCTCAGTGTTCTCTCAGCGAACATCCTTTAGTGTCTCAGCCACATTGCAGTGAAATGTATGAAATATATTTGTATGTACTTATATGATGTAAAGTATGAAAAGTATCTTGTTTTGTTTAGCATGTTCTCTAGGATACCTCTCCAGGAATGATGGGTAAAAGATAATGGTCTTACTGTCGTAGGTGCAAGATGACTAACTCATGTCACTTGATAATCCAGGAGTGGAGCCAGATGGCCTTGAAAGTACAGAATAATCAGATACAAGTCATCAGGCAGCGTGCTACTTTTGCTCTAATGCCTGGGGTAATTGGGGAGAAAGGAGCTGGAGTTCAGGAGAAGGAAGAGGGAAGGGTTAACTCCATCGAGAAGAAAATAGACTGATAGGTGGACATCTGAGCTACTGTAGGGTCTCCAAAATAGAAATATCTGAATTCATACATTACTCTCATTCATTTGTGTGCTGTGGAGTTGTTTTAGATTAAGACATGCTTTGCCTTGTATTTATCCCAAAATTCACCTTGCAATTTCTGTATTAATTAGTTAGATAATTTGGGTATAATAGTACAATTTTGGTAACTGCCATAACTTAATGAGTAAAATGGAGAGATGTAAGCTAGGTGGATTAACTGGGTCTGACTTGTTGCAAATTTTATTGGAGGAATATTTGAAAATTAGAAGGTAGAACTTGAAACAGCAAAGACAGCGTGAGAGTGTTTTTTATATGCTGAAATGTATCATTAACCCAGGATACCTTGTCTTTCTTTGTTTTTGCTCTGGGCCTGCAATAAAATGCTTCCTATCTATATTACTTAGCAAATACTCTGATGCAATATATGAGAATAGTGGTGCATTATTTTCTTATGCTTATATGTTTTCTGTATAAAATAGTCTAGCAGTAGTGAAATTGTGCTATGTGATTGAGTTTCATTTTGAGATGGTTAGCTGAATAAGCAGTTGGGCACGCAAGCAGTAAGCTGAATGAAGGAAAAAGAAAGAAAATTACAGCACATTCTTGTAGGAGCATGCAACACAAAACTGTGTGACTCAAATGCTCAATCTGGTCTTCATGATTAAGCAATAAACAAATTACAAAACAAAGTTATCGTCCTTTTGAAATTCGTGTTCAGTCCTTCTGAAAAAGCTAAGTATTTAACATTTCTTAAAGGAAAGCATCTTTTGTTAGTTGACATTCACTGGTAGTGGTTTTTAGTTAACAAAACTTGCATTAGGGTAAAATTAAGAACTTTTTTTTGTAGGCGCTAGAGAAATTTTGTAAAGTTAATTTCCTAAATTTTGATAAAAGGAAACAAAATCGTTAAAATTCATGATAAAATAACTAGTATGCTTTGTAGCAAAAATTGAAAGAATATGTGTGGATTGTGCTATCAGCTTCATGCAAAGCAGAGTTTGGTTATGTTGCTGAAGTGAGTTGCTGTAGAAGGGTCTTTGTTGCGTGTTTGTATCATGCCTGACACAATGGAGTTGTAATCTGTGAGACAGCCTTCCCAGAAGCAATAGTACAAACTTGTCATAATATCGGTGCTCTGGCATCTCCCACGCTTTGCTGCTTATATTCAGCAGAGATGTCCCCCATGCATTTTTGGGGGGGGTTTAAATACTGTAAGTAGGTAATGATTGAGGTCTGTCAGATCACTGATGAGCGCCATACTTTCCAGGCAAGACCTCCCCCAAAGCTTTAAAATGACAACCTCTTATCCTAAAGAATTTGCCTTCTTACAATTGGGATCTTAGATAGAATCAATGTGGGACACAACCCACTGAGAAAGGTGTTAGGGTCTTCCTGGAGCCTGCAGCAGTTGTTGCCTGGCCTGTAAGGCGCCAAGGGCCAGTCAGAGTTGGTCTCTTACAGCACGCTGAAGTGGCTTTGTGCTCCCCTAGCTCTACGATGGCCTTGGCCTGCCAGGCTGATGCGCAGCCCTCCTACTGCATGTGCCTTGGCAAGGGAAAAGCTTCCTGCTGGCTCTCACAGGCCTCAGCGTGGTGGGCCATGCCCAGCATGCTAAGAACTTGCTTAGCTGAACCAAACTCTGTTGCAACTTAGGTACAACAGCGTTATATCAGCTGTTATGAGTAGGTCAAGCAGGCTAGTAGTGAAAGTCTATTTAAATGGTATAGGCTGGAGAGGTCTGAGCTCCCTTTCTGGGCCTGCTTCTATCCCCAGGAAGTGTGGAGCCTGGAAGGAGCTGCAAGGAGGCTGTCCGTCCCTGAGCCTGCCCAGCTGACCAGCTGTGCCCTTCCTGGCAGGCCTTTGTGGACAGCCAGGAGCTTCCCAGGCAGTGTTGCCACGTGCCCTTGCACCTGTTGGCTGTCAGCCTGGGTGGTAGTTCCCTGTGGTTTATTTTATTTTCAACTATTCAGAGTTGCTGGTTGACCAAAGCGAAAACATGCAGCGGCCTGTACTGCTAGGGACTGTGTTTAGGAGTAAGCTGGGGCCTAACACTTCCACTCTTCACTCCTGTTGAGACACAATCCAAAACCTGTTGAACTCAAACACGATTCTTTTACTGGCTATGATTCCAGAGGGCTGTCACTGATATCTGTGGTATCAGAGTTCAGAATAGAGCTTGCCGTGTGTTACCCAGTAACATCATGCTACGCTTCTGCTCGTTGTTGGTGTAATGTAGATACATACAGACTCTAGTAGACACTTCTTGGTTGGATTTTTCAAAAAGCATCTTTTCAAGTAACACACTTTGTGGTTTTTTTTTTTTTTTTTTTTTTTTCTTTCTTTCATGTTTAAGTGCTTAAGAACCTGTAAGGATTTGGGAGTAGGTGCTAAACGGTTGTTTTTCATAAGAGGGATGTTATCCTAATGACAAACTGGAATGAATGTCTTGTTTGATAGTATTCAGTCAGGTGGAATATTCTGTTTCAGAATAATAAGACAATTATTAATTATGCCAATAAAGTTTTATTATTATTAAAAATAGTTTTATAAATAGAAAGTATTATCACACTCAAGGGTCTGTATTGATAGGTAACAGCATTGTGTATATTTGGCCATTGATTCTATTCTAAAAACGGACTCTATCCTTATAATTTTAGTAAAAAATTACATCATTTTATGGATAATATGCCATGTCTCCCTAAAAAATGTGATCTTGATTTTCATCCCATGATGATACTTTATTCAATAAATCAAAATCGTCCTCAACAGTTAGCAACCAACTTATTTAATGGTTATTTCTGAAATGTTGATACAAGGAATTTAGCAGTTAACAGTGTTTATACATTCCAGAAGCATTAACAGGTTAGGTTATACTGGAATCCAGTAAATATCCATGAAACGTGTGGGAGAACTGTACGTAATGCTGTATCTCAGCAATCGGCTGCCAGACATCTCATGAAATACCAAGTGTAATAATAAAGTTTATAATGATTATATTGTAAGGAGGCACACATTGTCCATTATCACTGAAAACTGAAGGAGCGAGGCCTATCGCCAGTGTTTAGACTGTAGTGCTAGAACACTACAGATGTTCTTATCTTCTGGAGATAGTTTTGTACTGAATCAGTGATTGTAAGCATTCTTACATATGAAAAAATGCTCTTTGCCTACTGAGTATTTCTGAAGGAAAATAAAAATGATAGCTTTTATACGTGTCAAGGTTGTTTTCCATTTCTCTAAATTAAGTTTGCAAAAGATCCCTAGTAAATTTGTAATTTCTGCAGTAGCTTTTTCCCTTTGTTTGGTGGTGGTCCTGCATAGCTATTTAAAAAGGACATTCTATTAAAATCAGTAAAACATCGGAATTTACTAGGTACAATCTGCATTCTCATAGGCATTTATGTTCTGGCTGCATTGTACCTGATATATTTCGCAGCTGCAGGATGAGTAACACAAAAGCAAGATAGGACTCTGAAAACCACTAGCATTTTTTCAGCCTCTGTGTGAATAGATGACATTGTCTCAAAATGCATCTTCATCAGAATATTTTTTACTTCTGTTCATTATGACAAAACATGGCAAACAAAGACAGAACATCAATTACAGGTGCAGTCTTGAAGTTTGAAGTTGCATTTTAGCCTTACCACACTGTGTTATTATTATTACTATTATTCTTTGGTGCTTGTATGTATGTAAATTACATTAAAATGTAAGATCAAGGCAGACACGAAATATCAGTGACAAAAGCAGAAAAATGATGTACAAACTATTATGAGCTATGAAAACCAAACAAAAAAAGATGCTGTCATTAATTTGACAGTGAACCAAAACCCACCAATTGTAGAACACAAGAATATTTTTAACAAATACTCCCTTAAAGCTCTGTTGTGGTTGTAGCCTCCAATGGCACCTCAAGTCTGTCAGTGCACTGTTAAAAAATTCCCTTACGAGAATGCAGTTTTAGATTGCTACCTGAACCTCTGATATTTGGAATGCTGTATTATCTTGTTTAGCCTGAAGGCAGATATGTTTAGATATATATATGTCTGTGTGTGTTCGTTCAAACTGTTTATGCTAACAAATTTTCACAAATTAATTCTTCGAATTTCATGTTCTCCTATTTTCTAGGGCTTGCTTAGCAAATATAATTTTGTAAGACCTGCCTTTAGTGAGAAGCATCTGGTAAATGCTGGTATTTTGAAGTTTAGATAGTTCTATGTACCTTTAGTAGTAATATACTTATTGCATGTCTATAATGGATCCAAAATTTGAAAACATAAGCTGAATTAAAGTGTCAAAACTAGAAGGGGTATATGGTTCGAGAGAGTCTAACTTTTATACATGTGTATAAAAGTGAGAGATTAAATTCCTCAGTATTTTCATAAATCTGGCATAAGTCTGTTTACTGTACTAATGATTTGCCAACATATATTTTATGAAGTGAAGTGTATGAGCACAGTGGCACTCAGTGAAATACATGGTTCCCTATCAGCAGTCTTTAAAACTTTTTGCTTTCTTTCCTACATATGAACGGATCCAGAACACTCGAATTTTAGGAGAGTATAACTAGATATTAGTGGGTCTGTTAATTGCCAGCTGAAGGAGGTTGGGGTCGTAGATAATACTGGTATAATGTTTTGCTTTCTTTTTCCTGAGATAGAATAAAATTACTTAAGGAAGTAAAATGTTAGTGTTACCTGTGTTTTTAGTTATTCCACAGTTTTGAAGGAGTCTGGAAGAGGGAATTTTCATCTGTATCCATGCACAGGTGTCAGAACATTGCTACCATGTCATGGTTACGTTGCTAGAGGTAGCATGGGTCAGTATCGGGCTGATGTGCTTGTGAAAGTGGCAGCTATGGAGCCTGCCCCTGGAAGCAAGACTTAAAATATCCAAGCTTGTAAGTTTTTGTACTAAGTGGTGTGATTTTGAACTTTCCTATTTTTACATCTTTTTGGTAATGTGAGTGATTGTGGATTTAAGAAAAAGTAATTTGTGATAATGCTGTGAGTTATGAATTCCTGATTTTTCTTGGAATTCCTGGGAAGTCACAGATTTTTATATAACTTGGTTTTCAAACTATAAGATGGTTGGGGGAATATCTTAAAAGAGAATTCACAGAATTAAGGCTTACATACACAGTTATGTAATTAAACGATGATTTGTAAGTGATTCTTTTGAGGTAGAGTTTATAATTAAATATTTTGTTTTGCTGTATATGCTTACCCTTTGCAATGATTTTGCAATATCTGGTCTATGATAAGTCCTTCAATAGAAGATGAAGACAGTTTAAGGAAAATGAACTTGTCTTTTTATACTTGTGGAAGGAAGGGGTCTCCTTTTTAAGTTTTACAATTCAAGAACAAGTGGAGGTTAAACAGCTGCAAAGAAAAAAAAAAGAATACTTTTACTGGTCAAATGATTCTACACTGAAAAGGAAAGAAAGCAACAAAAAATTCAAGTTCTCTGTGAAACAGAAAAAAAGGAAAAAGTCTAAGGAAGGCCAAATGGCTAATGTTACAGTTGTCAAAATTACTCATATCCTATGCTAAAGATTGAGGAAGCTAGGTAAAAATGAGCCAAAACGGGTTCTGAATCTTGTGGATAAAGCTTCTGTTCATGTCAGTATTTGCATCCGAGTCTCAGTTCAAAATCTGTCCGTATTCTTTACAAAATGCTACATTTAAGTCTCTAGTTTTGAAATCAAAGATGAACAGATTCTGCATACTGTATGTAAGTTGAACTGTTTTTTTTTGTTTTTTTTTTTTTTTGTTTTTTTTTTTTTTTTTTTCAGATATTTGCACAGAATCACAAGTCTTATTTTAATTCATTGAAATTTTCTTCAGTTAATTATGGCAAATTGTTAAGCCTAGTTTTAGACAATTTCAGGAAAATACACTTACCGAAACACTTTAAAATTTTACTTCTTAGGTCATTCTATTTTTTTTTCTTTCAGATAAATAGTATGGCCCTTATCTATCAATTATTTAACTACATCAAGACTACTCGTGATTGTTGAACAGGGTTTACTCTTCTGAAAACAGTGCTTCCCAGACAATATACAACCAAACATATTCTCCTATACTTTATACATGTGTGTAACAGGAAGCATAATTCCTATGAGGTGATAGAACGATCTCTCTCCTTATGCAGATGTATAATATATCCTCATGTATATACATGAGTGCAATATTTTTCAACAGAATCTTTATAATGTACCTGTGTAATTTATTAAAACGGGAACCTCCTAATTTGCTATTGTCCTGGGAGTAATCTTCATACACCAGCTTGTAAAGAGCTTCAGATACTTGCCATTTCAGTAATTGCTGCATCTGCATCACAGGCAAATTTTTTACTTCTTCCCGTAAATACCGATTTTCCCCCACCCTCAGTTATGCCACTTAAAGCCCAAGTCAGTTGAGAAGCAGTCAACAAAAAGTACTCTGAACTTTTTTAGACACATAAGTAGCTCTGATATTAACTAGCCTTATCATTTGTGTGTAAAAAGACATATTAAGTAATTCTGTAGCATATATTATTTATAGCATTTTTCTTCTTTTAAATCTTATCACAGTTCTGTGCATAAGTAAAGTATTTGACAATAGTGCCACTAAAATAGTTTATAAAACATTCCTAAAATGAGTTGTAGAAAACTGTGTGGTATCTATAGAACATATGATAATGTGGCTTAGAACAGAAGTTTTATCATATTTAGTTGAGATGATACTAATACCCATTTGTGGCTTTGAGTATACACACAAGTGCTCACTCTGTATATTCTGTTTCAGTATTTAACATTTGTTTCACTTACATATTCTATTCTAATTATTTACTGTAAAGCAGTGTTTGTTTCATTGATTTCTGTCTGTCTACCAAAGAGTAAAGTTAGCTCTTCTAACACAGGCATCTGTCAGTACTGTACCAGGAGTCAATCCCACAAGAGAAAAATTGAAGAAATGAAAACAAATAACTTATAAAATAAAGTGACAATAATGTACAGTAGCATAAAGATTGCTTTGGGCTGCTTTTGAAAAAGACAGCTAATGACTTGCCCTGTTGTATGGGAACGGTGCAGATTCATGTCTCCACATACAGTGCGTAAGTATAAAGAATGCAATGCAAACCAGAGGTCAGGGATGGGGAGAGCACAGGGCAGGTTTTTAACTGTATTTTTGCCTCTGCTTTGGTTTTGGACAAGTCACATTGCAGGCAAAATTCTGCATGTTTACGTTTAGCTTCTTGTTAATAAGGTTATTGCTGGCATTGGTGTACTGTGACAGAGATTGTCAGAATCAGGCCCAGAAGTATTACTGTGTTTTTTATTGTATTTCACATGGCTACAGATGTTAACTGACTGACATTTGTAAATCTTTTAAATTCCTCAGGCAAAGGGATAGAATAATACAACTTTAGAACATTTATTAAAAATGTATGCTTTTGTTTAAAAGCATTAGTTTCTTTTTCAAACAAATGATCTATGCAGTAGAATTTCAATAACAAGCACATCTATAAAGATGTATTTACACAAACAACTGGTAGTGTGCGTGTTTAACATTCATGAATACTGGCCTAATATGGCTGGAGTATTCAAGTCTCTTTTAAGATTGTAATTGAAGTAACGTGATATAAATATAAACTTTAGCTTAGAGCACACAGAGCATACAAGAGAGTTTGACACCTTCATTTCAGCAGTAAGAAATTACCATTGTCTCTTGTTCCTTGCTTTTAGCTTATATGACCAAGCCAAAAAGTAATTACACAATTAGGGTTGACATACTGGTTCCTGTAATATTTCTTCTCTTAGTTTTTTGGTGGCTTATTTCTACTTCAGATTTTCCAGTCCTTTGTAATTCATACCAAAATGTCCATTTTCATTGCAACAAATTTACTCATGAAGATTGCAAGTCTTGCATAATTTAATGATGAAAAGGCAGCATTTCATTTTCTCCAAATGTAGTTATTTGTAGATTAAAGATAAACATTTGTGGAGCTAATATGGTTATTGTAAGAATTTTGTCACCAACTTGAACATCGAATTGTTATGTACAGCCACTGAAAAGTATTTCTGTGTAAATAATGTAAATATACATTTTAAAAAGAAGGATGTGCAGCAATGTGCCACTGCTTATCTGAAAGGGAACCACTCTGCACAGAGCAGGTAACGGTTAGCTTCCTTTGTTCTGAATGTGTAGAACAGGAGTTAGTCTTCCAGCTCCTACTGGCACAGGGTGAGCACAGGGCAGCGGTTGTGGGGCCAGGGGGTGGAAGTGTCCGCCAGCCCTCTGGGTGGCTGCAGGTAGGCAGCAGTTCAGGTGGAAAGCAATTGCGCTGTTTGTCTCGTCCTCAGCTCAACTTGGCTCCCCATGTCTGTTCCTTATTTCAGGGATGTGTAATGCAGGTTCAGAGTCCTGTAATTTTGTAGCTGAAGATTTGCCCTCTCCAGGAAAATTACAGAACAGTTGTTGTGCTTCAGTTCTCGCCTGGTTATGTAGATATGCTTGGGTCTTTGCTGGGATTAGGTAAAAGGTGTACTACAAGGTATAGTTAATTTTTTCGGTGGGGCTTTTTGGTTCTGTGTTTTTTTTTTGTTTGTTTTTTTTTTTTTAAACAACAACAAAAATCATTTGTGCTTTTTGGACATTCCTACAAGTGTATCTCAAGCCTTAGAACAGACTGACAATGCGACAGGGATGCTCTGTGTGTTTCAGCTGCAGGGTTGGACATCTACTGCAGAATCGGGTGCCCTTCACTTCTGTAGCTGAGGTGGCTGTTCAGCTTTCTTGTTGTGAGGGTTCATTGTGTTTGATCTGGACACAGAAGCTTCATCTCATCTTGGATCCTGGTCTGTCTTTATATGAAATACAATGGAGGGCAGGGAAGGAAGTATACTGAGTTTGCTGGTGACACGCCAAGTAGAGGGGGGTTGCCAAGTATTAATCATTTGTATAAAGCTTCATCCACTGTTCAGCCAAATGAATCTGTTCTGCCTTGGTTTCTCACAGTGACAGTATCAAGATATCAGTAGTTTTGTAATAAAGTTGTCCTATTACATGATCTTTTAATTCTGCTATTTCCTCTAGGGTCTGGAATCCCCTAGGAAGGGAAATCTCTCCTCCTAGAATTGCCCTATGTGAGCTTTCCAGTTGGAGGATAGTCTATATCTACAGGTGTAAAATAGACTTTTTGCTCTTTAAAATTAATTCTTTCCCTCCCACCCCTGCTCTCTGATATGGCACTAGGTTGCAGTATCTTTTCTGCAGATCAGGGCATTCAACTTTACAGTGAGCATTTCTAAAGAAAAAGACAGAAGGGGAGGGATGCTTCTTGTAACGGGCTCCTGCTGTTTCAGCCAGTTATTTTTTTAACTATGAAATGAGAGTACATGTAGAGGCTATTAAACCATTAATAACAGTCTTTCTCTAAACACAGACAAAACACAGTTAAGAGGTACCAGAGAGAAATAACTTTCCCTGATTTTAAAACTAAGTGCAGGATGTGAGATTTAAAGCAGGAACCATACACAAAGGTGTCTTTTTTTTTTTTTTTTTTCTGATGGAGTTTATACCAGCATTTTCCTTAATTATTCTTGATGTTTTGCCCATTATACCATTAGCTTCTGCAGAGGACAAAGATAAGTTGCCAGTATCTACAAGAGCAAAGTGTGAAAGCATTTAATTATTGATATCTTAGTAGCCAAGATTCCAAAATGATGTTGTCAAAATCCATAATGATCACACAGAAAATGTATTAGCCTGTTGTTGAAAAATAGGGATCAGGCCATGCAGTACCTGAGCATGCATAATCCCAAGAAATTTAGGTACCTGTTTCCTATATTTTCAGTGCCTAACTGCTTTAACCAGCATATTCCTCTGTGAAAATTCTTCTTATTAATGTTCTCGTTTTTCATTTTAATTTTAGCCTTTTCTTGATTGTTAATCTAATACATACATTTCACGAAATGAACTCGTGCTTTTTCACTGGTTAGATCTCTAAATCAGTTAAATGGCCAAGAACAGTCTAACATTATAATACTAGTGAACTCCATGTTCTTCATCTCTTCAAAACACAGGTTTCATTAACAGAATAGAATTGGTAGCCAATTAATACATATTTTCTCTAGATTTTGTATTAAGGATTTTTTTTTCCTCTGTCCTGCTGAAAACTGTGGGATGCATCCATGATCCTTGTAAAAATCACTGCAATGCACAGACTTGTGTTTGCAGCTGCTGGGAGCAGGAGTCGGCGGCTGTTGTCCCAGCCCACAGAGACTGAGGGTACCAGCAGTCAGGCCACTGTCAGCATCCGTCCCTGCCGCATGCCTGGAGCCCTGCCTCCCTTCCCAGCCACCAGCAAAGGCTGGAAAGCATGCAGGAGGGAGGAGGGCATTTCACATGGGTTTTGCCAGCACTCTCACCCGCCTGAGTTTACATCATGTCATATCAGATCATGCCCAGGAAAAGGGTTACCTTACTATTAAGTCCTTTCACGAGCAGATGTAGTTTCGCAAAGCCAGAGGTCTTCAAGTGTGCCATGTGTTTCCAAAATGGGCTTTGCACGGTTTTCGTTGGGTGGTTGAGAAGTTGCCTTACTGCTTCTCTTTCCTCTCCTCTGTAGCATGATTGTCTACCTGCTGATATACCACAATAGCAAAGACTGCAGGGAGTAAGCAAGATTGTAAACAAATAAATCAGAAAAGTTACCTGCATATGTACTGAAAAAGCTGAAAGTTACTTTAGTATATATTTAGTCTATGGGCAATTAAAAAAAAATAAATAAAATCCCTCGCTGAAGTACCTATTTACCATTAATATATTTAATTAAAAGATACTTCTGTGTTCCATTTTTCACTCTCCTATAGGTGCCAGAGTTTTCATGTTTATTAGCATTAGATCAAATAATGCAGATGTTTGATTTCAGACACTGGGACATGTTGCAGGCTAATCTTTCTAGAAGGATACTGATACTATTTTGGCTTCCTTTGTTTCAGGAAGTGTTTTGTGAACTACTTTTAAAATATGGATAGTGCTGTAAGAAAAAAATATTTTTTCAGATTTGCTTCTGTTTTGAATGCTTCTCTAATTCTGTTTCCAACAGGCCACTACAAAATTATTATATTATAGGATATGTATTTCATAGAGACAAAGCTATTTAGGATTATTTTCTTCGGTATACTAGAGGCTTTACTTTCCTTATTCAGTGATTATGTCTCACAGCTTAAATAGCTTAAATGTGGGTATTTAATTTGTACTGCAGTGCTCTGTCTGAACGTGCTGTTGTTACAAGTATAGAGGGATGCTTACAAAATGGTCAATGCTGCAATACTCTTGTACAGCTACTTCAAGGCAAATACTGTTAAGGGTGTCTCTGCACAGCATGTAGGGCAGTGGGTGACTGGAAATAATATTTTCAGCTTTTGGCAAATAATGTTCAAGAATTGCGATTTAATTAATTATTCTTTTTCAAAGAACAGGTAATTGATGATGTCTGTGTAATGTTTAGGGACATCTCATCAGTGTTTTTTTTAACCATCCCTGTGAGAAAAATACTCTCATAAAATTATGATTTCTTTGCTTTTTCTAACACTAAAATGTCAGATTCAGCTCATTTATCTGGGATTGTTCTTTGCATACCCCCAGAGCTTTACATTCTTCCTGATTTGCTAAATGAGTAATATATTTTTCACCAAAAGGAAATACGGCCCTTGTTTATTAAACTTCATCCCTTTTCCTACCTCTCCACTTTTCTTTGAACCTGTAGTGTCTGAAATATATATAATTGATGCCATATGAGTAAGGCTATGTACCAAAGTAATGGACTCTATGCATCGAATTTAACAGCAGTTATCATTTTTACATTATTTCTTATGTTTCATTTGATGTCATGTGTTGAGATGGAGTGGGAGGTATTAGGACAATTATTTGTGTTTGAACTTAGAGTTATTCTTTATTTTTACGGCAGCAGTGACTGGGGGCTCTGTGTGGAACAAGGGTCTCGTGGTACGAAATGCACTCGAGGAGCACGTGAGAGTGCAGGCCTTGCCCTGTGAAGAGCTTGCAGGATAACATAGTCAACATTATTTTAACTTCTCAAAATATTACTTCCTTTTCTTTCTTACTAAAAATAAAAATGAGAAACAGCTTATATAACTTCATATGAGGCGAGGGGCAGTGTTTTGATGGTGCCCAACGCATGCTACGAGGTTTCCTTGCCACACCAAGGGGCTTATTACCTAGGTGTGAATCTCGGCTGAAGCTTGGAAGAAAACAGTTTGAAAATCCTGTGCTGGCTGCTGGTTTTAGCCAATTCTAAAGGATTTTGGTACTCAAATTTCATTTTAATTTAGTTAGAATTAGGCACTTAACTTCTAGCTGCCTTTGGAAATCCCAACAGCAGAGGAAAAGGCAAACTTGCAAAAACTATACAAATAAACGTGAGGTTTACTAGTTTCAGACGAATGACTATGTTCACATTTATAAAAAGACCTTGATTTTCATGAACCATCGTGTCCCAGTGCTTGCTGCAGGCATTGTGAGTGCAAAGCGTGCGGAGCAGTTTCGAACAGCATGGCCTGGCTTGTGTGAGGATGAGGCCGTGGCCGGAGCCAGGGCCTGGCTGCGGAGAGCGGGCCTCGCCTGTGTCCTTGGTGTCACAGGAAGCCTTAACAAGGTGCTGCCTCGAGTTGGTGAGGACCCGCATTTCCAACACTGAGTGTGAGGGGACCTGCATGCTTTTTGGCAAGAGAAGGCCACATGTAGCAGTTGCAGGTTATGCATGCAGGTTATGCATGCAGGTTATGCATGCAGCGTATTGCTCTCTCTTTCTCTCTCTTTCTCTCTCTTTCTCTCTCTTTCTCTCTCTTTCTCTCTCTTTCTCTCTCTTTCTCTCTCTTTCTCTCTCTTTCTCTCTCTTTCTCTCTCTTTCTCTCTCTTTCTCTCTCTTTCTCTCTCTTTCTCTCTCTTTCTCTCTCTTTCTCTCTCTTTCTCTCTCTTTCTCTCTCTTTCTCTCTCTTTCTCTCTCTTTCTCTCTCTTCTTTTTTCTAGGTCCTTTCGGTATGTCAACAATAACTGTACTTGTGTAGCTTATTGCTGCAGATGCTCACAGATAAGTTCTTAAGCATGAATTAATTAATAATAACCTCATGATACAAAAGCCAGTTTCTACATTAGTATGCATGCCATTAAAACCAGTGGAGCTGCTTTTAAACCCACAGGGAACTTGACCCAAAGGTGTATAGTGGCACTTCTTGATTACTGCAATCATTACAGTCCTAGAGAAGGAGAAGGTGATGGGGATGAAATGTGTTGGCTGACGTCAGAGGAAATCAGATCTTGGAATAAACTCGAGAATCTGGACTCCAAGCTTTTTACTGCTGTCTCACAAGCTCATCTCTGTGGTAGGGTTTTCTTAGATTTCTGACTGTAGTAACGTAAAACTATTTTATTTTTTAATTCATTTTTTGTATAATTCATTAAGCATACTCTGTAAGCTTCCTGTGGAGGACACAGCAAATAGCACAGCTAAACAAAGAAAAGAGATTAGAGTTTAAAGTTTCTTTTAGTTATTTTCGTAGGTTTGACAGTTTCTATTCGTAGTTGTAATACCGTTGGAAAAGACTTTGTTCTTGCTCAGTAGCTTATATTTTAGGGGGAAATTAAAAGGGACTCAACAAATTTACATCCTCTTGGTAATAAAATGGAATTATGTGTTTTTGTGCTTATACTTAGGGAAAAAAAAAAAAAAAGAAGGAAAGAAAATAACAACTATATATTGAAAATGATTTTGCCTTCATTTATTTTTAAGAATCACCACATAATTACCTTGGTATACAGAGGAACTTCCGGGGTAAGCTTTACCATGTTGGTAAAGTACAGTGGTGGCTTTAATTCAGAAAACTTTGCTGAATAGCTCTGTATTTAAGTTAACTTTCAGTGAACCCAGAAGTAACTTGAGTATTTGGCAGCAGGGAAAAAGCAGTTGCCTGTTATTTTGGAACGTGCTTGTTGCTCCCAGTGATGGTCAGGACTTTTAGAAAAAAGGCTAAAAATGAGGCTAGAAGGCATGACCTCTCAGCATCCAAAAGGCAGACTTTTTCAAGATCAAATAAGGAAAAACTGCTTTTCCAGGGAAGAACCTTAAGGTGAATTATAGCTAGGTTTCAAATGGAAAATTGTGCATTCCCCTGGTGTCCTCACAATTTTATTGCAGACTCCAGAGTGATGTCTAATTTGAAGTAAGTTGTCCATTTTTTTTCCATGATTTCTCAGGAACATTTTTTTCCTTTGACTTAAGCCTTGTATTTTCAAGCAGACCAATTTTGCCGTTCATACAATTTGAGGAGAGGGATCAAAGGAGGGGCTAAAAATAGAGCTTATAATGGAACCTGGGTATGTTCTTAACCGTGGCGAGACACTTATCTGTCCATTATGTTGTTGACTAATGTTAACTTGTGTGCTGCCTTTGTAATGTATTACATTAAGCCAAATGAAGCTATCGTGTGATGTATCAAGATACAGTCACGTAGGTTGCCTGGCTATTTGCTCTTGTTAGTATTGTATGTGATGGACTTTAATAGCTGCGGAGGGCTCCTGGAGTTATTTAGATCAACAGTACACGTTTTTGTGCCTCATTCTGGAGCTGGCTTGCATGCTGAACTTGCATCAGCTCTGCTGGAAGTTGCATGAGTGTGTTAGAGTGAGTGAGTGTGTGTGTGTGTCTGTGTGTGTGCATGTGCTACAGATCTGTAGAGAGCTTCCACAAATGCTTGGCTGGCTCCAGGCAGGGTCGCCAGGCAGAATGGATATCAGTGCTCTGCTGTCTTAAAACCCATTCCACTTGTATTCAAATCAAGTAAAGTCCAGTGGCTCTTACTGTGTTAACATAAAGCAGCAATAATACCTTGGATGATGCCTTTAAATTGTGCTTGAATGTACTTTTACAAAATTCAAGCTGTAGGAAGTCAAGGAGGTGTGTCTAGACTGCACCAGATTTCTTATTTTTGGCTCTCATTTCTAAAATTTCTCAAACTCTTGGCCTTCATTTCTAAAATGTCATTGTATTTTACAAACAAGGTTATTACACATTACGTTAAGGTATATATTTTATTTGCACAGCAGTGGTTCACACAAGGAGTCTCCCAGTTCGCAGCATGCACATCAGATATCAGATACCTCCCTCTTCCTCTCTTGTTGATTCAGGGGCATTCCGAAGGGCTAGTACCAGCTCTGTCATGGTGGGTTGTGGGTCATGGTCGGACCCAGAAGGAAGTTGGAAATTCAGAGATTGGGCTGCCTTTAACTCTCATGGCACTCTGTCCATGCATGCTTAGTGGCTCCCTGTCCCTGCGTGTGAATTCAGCCATCGCTCACTTTAATATATGCTGTTTTGGTAATCCAAAAGTGGTGCATTTTTTAGTTTGCATTTTTGTTTGTAACTTTTGTAACTTTGTTCTGGTGCTTCAATTGTGAATAAATATTTGACATCCTTTTTTTAAAAAAAAATATTTATTTATTTATTTATTCCCCCCCCCAAAAAAAAAACAGTTCTTTCTTTATCTTTCTTTAGAAGATTGAAAAATAAATTTATTTAATATTTGTGGGCACACTTCTGTCGTTTTCTCAGAGGTGTTTCTTTAATGACAGCATGACTGGTTACTTTTAGAAATCTTATGAAAACCAAGTAGTCCTCAACCTGTTGCCAAGCATTGTTCTTCAGTATGTTGTACAAGAGGTACTTTTCTTGTTGTTTTTCATGTTAATAACATACTACTTCTGCAGACATGTTACCACTTATTTAGTGCCTTAAGAAAAGCATTTGTTAATGAGGAAAATACATCTAATTTTAGATCAAATGTAAATACAAACAAAACACGAATTGTAAAGAGCATGCATGGGCACATTCATATGTGTTCAGCCACAGGGTTGGCAATATGGAGGTGTAGCTTTGTGCATGAGGGCTACAGACACTCTGCAAAGAAGGGCTCGGGGTCTGGCTCATGGTTGAGTTGTGCTTTCATGATTATGCATTTGTCAGGCTAGTGCTGGTCAGGTTAGAGGCTTTCCTTCGTAATGGGCTCTTCTTAAGAGTTAAGAGGTTTTTACAGTTTTT
>NC_088988.1:20672508-20677508 GCF_963932015.1 Anas acuta | reverse complement strand
GGTGCCAGGAACATTATTACTAATGTCCATGCCAAATATCCTGGATCGTCACAAAATGCTTTCATATTTCAATACTGAGCTAGATAGTGAAATTATGGTTGCCTAGAGATGGACAGCTGCTTTGGTAAGTATGTTGTAATTTGGAGATTAAATATTTTTTTATATAACTGATAATGGCTTATTAAACAGCTTAAAATTTCATTAACATATATTCATTGATGTTGCAGGTGATGGCAGCTTTTCTTTGAAAAATGATTTTGTGGTCTTTTATTTAGGAATCTGCCAAATTTAAAGGCAAGTAAATAGAATGCAGTGAATTACCTAGTTGGAAGGGCTGCTAGAAATTGTTCTGAGATTAATTATTTTAGCTCATATGCATTCCAGATTTTACTTTCAGTAATGTGAGGTGTAAAAAAAGCCATTGGACAAAGCCAGGTGTAGACTGCAAGCAGGGTATTGTGGGGTTTGAACAGACCAAGGGATGCACAGGTGTCTGCTGCAGCAACTGGCAGCAGGTCTGAGGGAAACGGGAGAGGGAGGAAAAGCAGGCTATTTGTGTAGAAAAACTCACTGTTTTGTCCTGTTAAAAATGACCTTTTTATTAGGGGAGAGGGATTAGCACCGCGCACTGTAGAAATTTTGGAGAGAGTAAGAATTACAAAGGAGTCAGCTGTAACCCAACTGGACGCAGATTGCTAAATGAACCAACTGAGAGATACCTTCATACCTACTGCCTTTCATAGCAGTATAGTACAACTTGCTTTGCATTAAATCAAAATAGGCTATTCTTATACTGGAATAAGGTTGGCACTTGCTGCAATCGAGCTGCAACTGGTTAACAAATACAACTTATCTAGAGAAGTGCAGCTGGATGCACAGTTTGTATCCGAGGACATGCTCCCTCTGCCTTTTAAGAGGCTGAGCAGTAAACAGAGGAAGGGACTGACTTCATCGATAGGGTTAACCCAGGCAGTTTCTAAATCCTTGTCCGGGGATAGAGCCATGCACGGAAGCCAACTTTGATCCTGCACCTCAGAGCTGGCAGAGAGAGAAAGCAGCTTTTGGAGATGCTTCTCCATAAACTTCAGTATAATCTGGGATTAGCCATCATTGCACGCTCATCGTTACCTATGAACTATTTTTCTACGTGGTATGTTCCTTTTCAGCCTTACCCCTTTTATAATCAAACCTTAACACATTATCCCACACCAAGAAGTCCGAGTTCAGCAAGACCAGTGTTACCCTTTGGATCACTGCTATGTTGTTCACTTATCTGCCCCCTCAAAAGAGCATCAGAAACCTCTGTCTTGGTAAAAGGAATTCCTGTGAGTGTTTGGACCTGAATGTCTGCTCACAAGGCACCAATGGGACTTACTGGTGCAGTTTGATGTGTCTGCTGAGGGCCTCCCTTACTATCAGGACCCTCAAAATAAGGTAACTCCTGTTTTTTTTTTCAGTGTACCCTAAATGAGATAGAATAGATAATGGTTATAAAAAGTAAGGGCCATGTGTTTAATGTTATTTACTGAGCATTGTGTGGAGTTAATGTCCAGAGGGTTCTCTGTATAAAAGCAAGATCAATCCCATAGTTGATTTGAAAAGCAGTAATAGCAAGGATTGTCCAGGTTACTTCTGTAGCAGTGCTTGCTTATTACCTGTTTTGGCTCCTATCTCTGATGAGGGTTTCTGGACAGTAAAAACCCCAATGAGAAAAGTTGGTGTTCTCTGCATCTTTTTAGGATGTGTCATTTAGAAGCTAAACTTTCTAATGGAGTCTACATGAAAGAAGTGTGCTGTGTTGAAGGCACGATTTGTAATGCATTAGAAGAATAACGTGCACCATTGCAACAGGAAGAGGCTTCCTTGCCAAATGTACTTGGATTTTATTAAGTCCTACCATCTGCTTTCTTTGTAGTATTCCTAATTTCCTGAGAAAAAGATCTAGGTGTTTTCTACTTTTAAAAAATCCCTTACAGGTCCAATTCATTATTTTTGTTTTCCATATTCTTTTGTTGTTTCTTATTGATACCTAGGTCCCTTGAGCTCCTCTGCATAGCCATGTCTAAGGAGAACCCAGCTGTCTTCAGTTTCTCTCTTTGCAGCATCAGTGGGTTCCATCTCAAGAGAACTGCAGAACTGAGGCCTTCTGCTTCAGTCCCCTCCCAGGTTTGATACAGGACACTTACCAATGTTCCCTATTCTGAAAAATTTGTAGGCCACCAGAAAGGCTCCATTTTGTTTCAGATTGCCTTTTGGGTGATGAGGCAAGGTATATTGCAAAGATGGTAGAGAGTGTGTTTCTCTGAAAGAACATGCCCCTCTGCATTTGTTTTAAATGCTTTTTTAATGTTTTAGGGTTTGTCTACAGAGAGAGATTATATCATGTTATGGTAGGGTGGGAATTTAAAGTAGCAATTTTGGAATAAATTAATTCAGAATCACACATTCCTGTTCTGGCACAAATTAATCATGAATAATTAATTGAAAATAATTAATGAGGACTAACTATTCAGTATTTACAAGCCCTTAACAGTTTTAGTTCTCTCCGAGCATCTCCATCAGAGACATTTACTGGCAGTAACACCTCTAGTGTATGTAAGAGGAAGCAGAACAAGTACACGATGAAGGTGCATATGTTTATGTATCATCTCTCGATGATAACTGTTCTGTTCTTTTAACCAAGCAAGTTGCTGGTATGTGTGCTTCTACTCGCTTGTCATGCTGGTTGTGCAGAGTGTTCCTGTAGTGAATGGCTGTAGTGAATTTATGGACCAACATGTGACAACCACTATGTCACATGTTTTGTGGCCTGAAACAGACAAGCTCATGTTGTGAATGTTTCTGTCCTGTCATGGGACTATGCTCAGATGTGGAGCAGGCACCAGCACGCTGACTGGCAGTGCCACCGGGCAGAGGGAGCAGCGCTGCCCACCATGCCCCGTGTGTCCCGGCTAGGGGTCAGCATGTGGGCAGCAGGGCCACAGCTACCATGTTGTCAGGAGGCCCAGTGGCTGCACAGAGCTTGGAAATGTTCAGGCCTGTGAACTTGCATGGGCATAGAAGGACCAGACCAAGCAGCTTGTATAGGCTGAGCTTTCAGTGTACGTGTACATGCACACGCATGCACGCAGCGTACTCGGCTAGAGACGTGAATTCATTGGAATGGGGCATACTTACCACTCGGAAAAATACCAGAAGGCAGTCAGCATCCCCATAGCTGGCTTGTTGCTTGTCCTTTGCAGGAACCCTGCTCTCACTCATAAGCCCCCTGGTAGAAGAGAAGGGTCTCATGCATTCCCCTATTGTTGCTTTATTAAAGATAAAATAAAGTCTCGCCATGATTTTATCTGTTTGCCGTAATGTCTACTAGTGCTGCATTCAGATACGAGCCTGTGCGCAAAGCTATAAATGAAGTATAAACCCGATTCCATTGTTGCGACGTGTTGCCAACAGAGCACTTAACTACCACCCACCATCGACAAACAGTCTGGTGGTCACATCTGCATGTCAGTCCCATAAAAGGCAACCCTGAGACTGTCAGAGTGTGAGGCAGAGCATTACTGATTTCAATTCTGTTTTATTTTCAACTTGAAATGGAGGAAAACAGACAAAAAACAAATAAGAAAGCTAAACAGTTGCGTGAGAGCTAGCAATTTGCTGGGCTCCAAGTGACAGTCACTGCATTATCATAATTGTCTCTTCTACATGATAGGACAGAAAAATAATAATGTCATTTTATTTATAGCTGGGGTGCCCCCTTTATGAGAGTCATACAAGTTTCTGCCAAGTGGAGTAGGTCAAATGACATCTTTTGATCAGGCCTGTCCAAAGAGATCAAAGATGAATGGCAGGTAATGGATATCCAATGACAAACCAAATCTAAAACAGAAATAAGGCTGCCAGAGTCTGCCAGTTACCCATTAAAGGCTCACCTAACTAAGGCAGGCTGTTTGACATGTTAGCCGACCACCTAAATCAGCCAAGCGTAGGTGCTAAAATTGTGTATTATCATTGGAAATGGCTATTATTTCCTCAGTAACATTTCTGTTAAGGCTTTGTTTGTGTAGGGCTGACCTGCAGTCAGAAGAAGTGGAGTCCTGAGTGAAGCAAAGCCTTCAGGCTCTCAGCAGGTCAGAGCTGTTCATAACCATTATCTAGTTTTAATTTTTTCTTTCTAATAGAGAATTGACATCTTCTTTTGATTCTGCAAAAAGCTGTTTTTATATCCTCAGTGGATAAAGCTCTGTGTCTTTTATCACCAGTACGTGAGAGATGAAGGTCCATGAGCAGTGTCATTGTATTCCCGTAACATGGAGAATAATTTGGGCAGTATCCACGGGGGAATTCTGGAAGAATCTGCTTGGGTTGGGTATTTTTTAAGACTATTTTACTAGGCATGAAGCACCTACCTTACATCTTTTTTTTTTTTCTTTTTTTTTCTTTTTTTTTTTTTTTAACCAAGATGGCATGAATACTAGGTTGGAAGAAAGTCAAGAGCATTACTTGAAATAATACACGAAGCATTTTAAGGTTGGTTTGGATAAAAACAGAACCTTCGTACTTATTTGTAAAGTTGTCTAGTATTTGATTCATGCAGGTAGTTAAAGAAACATAAAAATGTAGTTGCTGTCCAGAGCATGTTAATAATCTGAAAGCTTTCGTTGTTCTACAGAGCAAAGAGAGACAAAAGGTGTTTCAAAAGTTTCATTACTCATTTTAAAACTTTTATGTACAAAGTATGTCATGAATGAAGTGGAGAATATTTGTTAAGTGTTTTGTCTGTGAAGTTTAAATGGATTTTTGATGAGTGTTCTTGTTAAATAATTAGTATGTTTCCCTTTCTTTTAATAATCATAATCTATTCTCTTTTTCTTCTGCCCCTATTTTCATTCTTTTGGTAATCTAAAGAACATATTTAGAGGCATAATTAGTTATAATTAGAAACAAACATAACTATGTAAGGTAATTGATGATAAAAGATTATAAAAAATTAGCACGAG